>NW_010113694.1:10054-13864 GCF_000699245.1 Pterocles gutturalis | reverse complement strand
GGGTCGTCTGGAGCCACAGAGAGCTGAGCCAGGCTCCAGGGCCGGCCCAGGAGGGAGCGGGGAGAGGTCTCAGGAGGAGCATGGAGGGGAAGCAAAAGCAGGTGCTGAGAGCCAACAAGGGCAGGGTGCTGAGTCCAAGCAGAAGCAAGGGGTGGCTGTGAGGGCAGGCAGTGGAGCGGGACAGGCTGGCGGGACAGCGTGGAGATGGGGACATAGGGACAAGAGAAAAGGACAAAGTTTAGGAAGGGTTAACATGGCTGGCAGGCGTGGGAGAGGCAAGGGTGACACTGATGCACAGAGGGACGCTCTGCGATGGTGGAAGAGGGAGGACGACCACTGAAAATGCTGAAAACCGTGAGCCCCAGGAGCTCTGCTGGGAGTTGGGCCACTAATACTCACAAAACCGATTTCTTCTTGGTCTCCTTTTGGCCTGGGGAACAGGACATCTTGGCCACAAGCAGGAACATGACCCCATTCATCTGAAAGTGTTGGCACCGATTAGAAGCTGTGCCAAGGGCCAGCTCCGATCTGACATCCCCAGCGCAGAGCGGGGGCAGACTCTGCCGGGCCCCTGCGAACGTCCCCTCCTTTCCCCTTCATGCCCAAGCCATGGCCTCCCCCAAGTTTGGCTGGAGCAAGGAGGGACAGAGAGAGGGCTTCTGACCGAGGAAGGAGAATACAGAGAAGGGGGCAGGCAGTGGGCAGCGGAGGAAAGGGGCAAGTGCCCGTGGTGCGGAGAAGGGAGGCTGGAGAGGGCTGTGGGTGAAACAGGACAGGGTTTTACCACAATGACGACAGTAATGGGGCCTGCAAAGCTCCAGACCAGCTTATCATGAATGGAAATCCAGCAGAAGTCAGGGTTCCCGTAGCCCTCAGGATCCAGGCCAACGGCCAGCCCTGCAGGAGGAAAGGAGAGTCAGGTCCCGACCAAACCGTGTCCGTCCCATCCCAGCACCGAGGGCCGTGCAGGGGCTCTGCTGCTGCTCCTCGCCTTGGGCACAGCGGGGGAACAGCCAGGCCCGCCAGCCCCAGCCTCAGGTCTTTATGTCATCCTCTCCAGGCATCCCTGTCACAGCTCAGCCCATTCACTGCCAGCACCAGGTCACCCGCACATGCAGGCTCAGGCAACCAGGAGACGGCAACCGCAAGCCCCGGGACAGCAGGAGCCCTGCGCCCATCGAGCGAGCCACGGGGAGATGAGCCGAGGGATTCCTTCTCCCCAGGAGGCAAGGCGACAGCCCTTGACACACGTCCCCCAGCTGGACAACGCAGAGCTGCTGGAGAAGCCACTCTTACCGGTGATGATGGCGGGCACTCCCCAGCCGATGGCGTAGTAGAAGCGCATGGCCCCGAAGTTGACATTGCGGGCTTCGGTCTGCATGCGGTAGATGTGGAGGCCCTGGACGAAGAGCCAGGCAAAGGTGGAGAGGAAGAAGCAGTGGAGGAGGATGGCAATCACAGTGCAAAGAAACTGGGGAGACAAAAGCCTTTCAGAGAGGGTCCCTGCTGTGCCAATGCTAACTGCATCACCCGTGCCTCACCCCCACAGGCGTGCTCGTTCAAGCCCACAGACCTGGTTCTCGGTGCGGTTGATGCCCAGGAGGAAGAGCAGCTCGGAGAAGAAGAGGGTGACTGATATGTTGGAGTGGATGCCACGTGTGTTGGACTTGAGGCCTTTGAGGCAGGTCAGGAAGGAGAAGGTCAGCAGCAGGGCCACCAAGGAGAGAGACACCAAGGAATATGTGACAATTGCCAGCGTCTCCAGGTCACCTTCCAGTTGCTGCAGCAGCAGAGTACCAAAGGCAAATGGGAGTTAGGGGGAGATGTGGAAAGCCTGCTGAGCTCTCAACCTCTGCTTGCATCCCACAGGGAATCTTCTGCCTACGCCTGCTTATCCTGGGGCCCGGTGGCTAACAGCCCCCCGACCCCCACAGCCCCGCAGGCCAAGGTTACCTCTCGGTGCGAGCTGTCCATCAGAACCCCAAAGGTGCCAAACTGGGAGCACTGGCAGTGGACGTGTGTGGTATTTCGGTACACGAGCTCACAGTCCCTGGCTGTCCAGAAGCCAGAGGGGTTGGTCCTGCAGCCACCAAAAAGCAGAGCACGTTTAGGAGAGAAGACAGATGAGCGTGGTGCACGGGGAAGGAACCGCAGAGGGGTGGGGGGATTGCCAAGGCTTCTCTACCAGCAGATACAACCACACTCCCCCAGCTGAGGTACCAGTGCCAGAGCCCTGCAGTGACCCTGAGAATGAACCCTCCAGGAGAGAGCAGAAACCCCAACATCCCAGTGTTGTCCAGGCACGCAGCCTGTCACGGCCAGGGAGACTTGGGGAAGGAGGAGATGCCTGGGGAAAGCAGCTCAAAGAGCTCAAAGCCCAGCCGTGCTCGACTCACGGGTTGGAGTGGTTCCACTGGACACAGAGAGGTTTGCTCCTGTTGGCTGTCTCCAGCAGGTGAAATTCCAGCACGAGAGGGGTGTCGAGGGGCCCCCGCAGGAAGGTGTGATTGCTGAACACAGACACACTCACAATGGGGGAGTTCATCACGGGATTCTTGGGTAGCCTGCAAGGAGCAATGGAGCTCTGCCACCACTGTGCCTGGCAGCTGCGCTCCTCCGGGGACCTCCTGGACACCCTGTGCTGGCATCTCAGAAGGAACAGCTCTGCCCAGCCCAAGGGGTTGGGAAACATGGGCAGAGCAACGCCAAGGTGGGGAACAGGCAGAGCACCGCAGCACCGTCTGTCTGAGAACCAAATCCGAGCCATTGCAGACTCAGCATCTGCCAGAGGGAGCGGGGCAGTGTCCAGCCAGCCTCTCTCCACCGGTGCTTGCGGAGGGCAAAGAGGCGCAGGACGTACCTGACGCTGCGGCGATCCACCTGGTAACGTGCGGGCAGCAGCCCCCCCAGGGTGCGGTACATGATGAGGATGATCACAGTGAGAGCGGGTTCGGGCTCTGGCAACGCCTGCCTCGGGGAGGAGTTCTCCACAGTGTAGTTCCCTTCGCCCCCAGCCAGCGTGGGCATGGCTGTGGGGACAGCTGAGGCACACAGAGGAGTGGTGAGAACAGACACACACATCAGGAGCTGCTGGGATGTGAGGAAGTCAGAAGCTCTGAGCTCTCAGGGGTGACCTGCAGACCTCTGGTAGAGACAGGTCTCAGCAGGGGTAGAGGCAGACCAGAAGACTTTTAAAGGTCCCTTCCAACCCAAATCTTTCTATGATTCTACATCTTCCCTGCCACCCACCCTTGAGCGATGCTCACATGCTCACCTTCAGCTTTTGGGGGGCTCAGCACCGACAGCGGCAGCACCACGTGGGTGTGGGGGTCCCAGGCGGGCTGGCCCCGGAAGAGGCTGCTGTGGTAGCGAGGGTAGCGCCGGCGGATGTGCGAGTGGTTCTCCATGCGATCGATGCTCAGCACTGCAGAGGAACAGGGGAGTGAAAGTCAGCCCTACGATGGCCACCTGGAGAGCAACCATGCTCCCCGGGTTTGGAGTCACTGCAAAGGGACTGCATGAGCCACAGGCTGGGCTGTGGATATGTCGCGTGTTTGGGCACGACATGAAATCCCAGCTCCCACAGTGCTCCTTCCCAGCCCAGATCCTTGCTCTGCCATAGGGCAGACCACGGAGGCCAGCTGCTTTTTCACTAGAGACTGGGAGGTAACTGGGAGGAGGCAGCACTCGGGTGGATCTGCTGCCTCTTGGTAGTGCGTCAGGCGCTCCAGGCAGGAATGGGACTAGGGCATCTCTCACAAACACCTCCCAAGGTTTGAGAGAGCCACCGAGGACATCACCAGCACCACC
>NW_010113694.1:9670-10003 GCF_000699245.1 Pterocles gutturalis | reverse complement strand
CCCCCCCCCAGCCAGCCCCATCGCCAGCCAGCTCCTACTCACTGATGTTGGGGGTGACGACGCCGACGGGGTTGAGGTAGGTGAGTTTCATGTTGCTGGCCAGCGTGCCCGAGTAGTCCCGCAGCTGCTCCCCCCCCCCCAGCCAGCCCCATCGCCAGCCAGCTCCTACTCACTGATGTTGGGGGTGACGACGCCGACGGGGTTGAGGTAGGTGAGTTTCATGTTGCTGGCCAGCGTGCCCGAGTAGTCCCGCAGCTGCTCCATGAGGCTGGCGCTGCCGTGCTCGCTGTGTGGCAGCATGGCCCAGTGCTCCCGGGTCTCAGGAGCCAGCAC
>NW_010113694.1:7468-9634 GCF_000699245.1 Pterocles gutturalis | reverse complement strand
CAGGGGTGAGGGAAGCAGCGCCTTTGGTCCCCATCCTGACCAGCCCCAGGCTGCAGCGCCATGCTCTCTGCTGCACAGGGCCTCGGGGAAAAGGGGTGCTGTGATGGGGCCCCACTCTCAACGCTCATCAACCAGTGTCCTGCAGAGACATCTTCCCTGCACCCTGCCAGGAGGGACCTGCAGGCAGCAGTGAGATCTCCCTTGGCCTCCCCAGGCTGAGCAAACCCAGCCCTCTGCCCTCCTCACCCACCCTCTGCTCTGGTCCCGACCATGCAGGTCATCCCCACCAGTGTCTGCGTGGCACTGGGGAGCCCAGTGCTCTCACAATCCCCGCAGAGCCCCAGGCTCAGGGTGGCTGAGAGAGAGAAGCAGCGTCAGGAGCCACTGTGATCCGGGGGAAGGACTCACCTCATTGAAGTGGGCATCCTGCGTGGCTGTCAGGCCAAAGCCATGCTGCTGGCTCTCGAAGGCCATGAGGCGGGACAGCAGGCGGAAGGTGATGTGCACGTCGTTGCCAAAGTAGTGGTCCATGTGGTCTGTCACGGCCCGCAGCCGGTGGGCCAGCTTCTTGGCTTCAATGGTGTTGAGCTCAGTCTCATTCCTCTCCAAGCCCTCCAGCTGCCAGCAGGGAGAAAGGAGGGGATTAAACAATTTAGCAGGTTCCTCACTGGGAAACTGGGATGCTGCAGCCCCCTTGGACCCAGAGATTATTTCTGAAACCATGGCACAA
Source organism: Pterocles gutturalis (assembly GCF_000699245.1). Lineage (NCBI taxonomy): Eukaryota > Metazoa > Chordata > Aves > Pterocliformes > Pteroclidae > Pterocles > Pterocles gutturalis. The sequence continues at coordinate 8,904 of NW_010113694.1, read as the reverse complement.
GCCACGGACGCTCACAGCGGTGGTCACTAGAGCAGGGAGTGTCTCTGGCAGACAACCAGCCTCCAGCCACGCATCGGGGGCTGCGCTGGCCCAGCGCTGTACACACCAGAGCCCAGGGAGATGGATGGACAGGACAAGCACCTAGTGATACTTCCCTGGAAACTTCACCGGCTTTAGCTACAACTCAGCCTCGGTGAGATGCGAGTGTTTAATACACTTGCCTGGATATTTCAAAGGGATTTGCCACTGACAGTCTGTGGGCTATTACACACGTCCCGTGGAGCAGACATCTCCCCAGCTTGAAAGAATTCAGCCCTGCTCAGGGTTATTTGTTTTCCTCTCAAATACTGGGGTAAGAGAGGCCATTTCTGATGGGGACACTCAGATGAGATGAAGGCAAGTGAACTCCAGCTCAGACCAGGGCTCCCACAGGACAGATTTGGGGGCAGGAGGTGAGAAGAGAAAGGTGCTGAGCACTGTGGCAAGACCCTCTCCTACTGCAGGTGCCCAGAGAGAGCTGAGCTCTGTGCAACCTGGCTGTGAGCCCGCGTTCGGATGGCTCCTGCTCTGCCCGGGCTGCAGAGTGGAGAGAGGATTACCAGCATGGAGAGCTCCTTGAAGGCAGGGGAAGTGCAGTTGAAGAGATCTGGCTCCAGCCAGCCCTTCTCCTCGTCACAGTGTCTGACGGCTGCACCTACAAACAGGAGAAAGGGCACCCCTGAAATTCAGCACAGGACACACGGCTCCCCTGCCGCACCCCCAGCTGGGACCCTCTGCACCAGCTAACCCTGAGGAGCAGCACCAGCAAGTGATGGGGAGGAGCTGTGACACCCCAGGGCTGTCCTCCTGCTTTGCACCAGTACAACCCATTCCACCCTTGGTCTGCACCACCTCGGTGACCTGCTGCTGTCCCCTCCCTCCAGGAGCTGGGTTCCCACGTGTGCTTCAGAGCTGCAGCACACCCGGCGCCATCGCACAGAATCGCAGAGAGGACTCAGTGACCTGGCAGGGCTCAGGTTAGAGGAGCCCCGGGCTCCTGGTGGGGACACGTCTGTGTCCTCAGGGCACATCCGACCCCAAACCACTGAAGCCCGCGCAGCTCTGGGCATCCCCTGGCTGAAAGCCCGCAATGCCCGCTGAGGTCCTGCCCAGGACAGTCCCCTGCTGTGGGGCTGGCAAACCTGCTCCATAGATGAGTCCCTGCAGTCCAGGGGGATGGAGGAGTGGGTGGAGGACCCCCCACCCAGCAGTGTGGGTTCAGTACCCAGCGCAAGACCCCAGGCCCTGGGGGGCTGAAACACTGCTGCACACCCATGGAGATACCAGCAATGACTGGGATCAGCTGGTACCCACCACCAGAAGTGCTGCGAAAGCCAACACAGACACCAGTGTCCTGGGCCAGGAGCATCGCACGCTTTGAGCAAGAGGAACCCAGG
>NW_010113694.1:7069-7427 GCF_000699245.1 Pterocles gutturalis | reverse complement strand
ATCAGCCCCTGCGGGAGACGGCACCGGGGCACAGGAGCCCACGCAGCTGCCCGTGGCTGGGAGAGGGCAGCAGCACAGCCAGGGTGGGGACGGGGCGCCTGGAGCAGACTCCAGTTACTGCTCAGAAAAGCCCCAGTGACCCGTGTGCCCCCTCCCACCACCTCCAGCCCCCAGCTGTTCACCCCAGCCACCTCTCCCCCAGCTGCTGAAGCACAGGGACCAGTGCCACCACAGCTAGGAGCAGGGCGAACAGAGAAACCTCCGCACTGCTGGCAGAAAACAGAGAGCAGCAGAGAACAGAGATCACCCAGCTGCAGATCTGCGCAGGACCCGGGCCCTGGGTCCCTCTGCCTCCGAC
>NW_010113694.1:6252-6620 GCF_000699245.1 Pterocles gutturalis | reverse complement strand
TGAGTGGGCGGGGAGCCGGGGCGCAGCATGTAGGAGTGGTGAGGCCAGGCAAAGCGGTGGGAAGACACTCGGCAGCTCCAGAAGCAAGGAGGGAAGTGCGGGGGTGTGCAGGGTGCCAGGCAGGGAGCAGGGAAGGAAAGCTGTGTGGCAGAGCCCTTACAACACAGGGGGAAGGAGATGGGAACAACCTTACCTGCACCCCTCAAGCCTGAGCACGGAGGGCGAGAGAACCGGAGAGAGAAGCGACAACAGTTAGGAGCTGAACTTGCCTCCTCCTGGGGCAAACGGCTGAAGAAGGACAGGGTTTGTATTGTCCCCTGGGGCTCACACTGCCCTACAGTCCCAGACACCCTGCTTGCACCTCTGCC
>NW_010113694.1:3731-5328 GCF_000699245.1 Pterocles gutturalis | reverse complement strand
GCAGGGAAGGGCCAGGCTCCCCCGGTTTGCAAGCACCCCCATGGCCCCCACGGTCACGGTGCTGGGGCAGGAGGGCTGCACAGAGGAGCTGAGCCAGGATCCAGCCCAGAATCGGGCACAGAAAGCAGGGTCTGGGCAGCTGCCAGGCCTTTGGAGGGGACAAGGAACAGCATCAAGGACAAGGAGGGCTCCGGGAAATCCACGGGCCATGTCCCCACGGGGACAGATGCCCCTCACCTTGCAGTGGCACTGCCCATTGGTTTTATTGCAGTCAGGGTCAAAGCCCTTGTTCACATCACAGTTACAGGGCCCGCAGGTCGGGTTCCCCCACCAGCCCTTCGGACACTGCTGGTCCATCCTAGGGAGAGAAATATCGCTGCCGTTACAACAGCCAAATCCCCCAGGCCTTCTCCTCCCACCGGCCCAGCTGCTCAGCAGCTCCAAGGGGCCCAGTGGCACCGAGAGGTCCCTGGTGACACAGCTGGGATGAGAGAGCAATGCAGAGCCCAGCACAGAGCCCCTCCACATCTCACCTGTGCTCACAGTACTGCCCGAAAAAGTTCCCTCCGCATTCACACACGTAGCCCAGGGGTGAGCCCGGCTTGCGGCGACACATGGACTTGTTCTTGCAGGGGTTGAGGTGACACGCATCCACGCAGTCCCCTCCGTAGTACCCTGGGTGTGCATAGAGAGCACCTTGTAAAGCAAGCACCTTCCCCCTGAGAGGGGCCAGAGCACCAACGGGTGGATTCAGGGGGCTCAAGGAGGGATTTTCTTCCCCACAAAAAATAATGAGTGTCTGGCAGGGATTTCTGGGCCAGTCACAGGCCAGGAGGGAGCCAAAAGGGGAGAGGGGCAGACAGACATGGAGGGCAAAGGGGTGGCAGGGTGCTGCAGGCTCTACCTGGCTGGCAGACGCAGGAGTAGCTCTGCCACTCATCCTTGCAGACGCTGTTGGCCGGGCAGGGGCTGGATTTTTTTAGCCTCGACGCGCAGTGCATGGCTGGGCTTGGGCAGCGCGGTCTCGGTGACGCTGTCACCCAGTCGCACACCCTGCAACACAAGTGACAAATTCATGGTGAAGCCAGGACAGACATGCGATGCTCCAGTCCTCCTGCCCTCCACAAATCCTCAGGGGCAGCCACCCCCCATCACTCCTGCTGCGCTGATTTCTGGCTGCCCCACAGCACCTTGGAGCCTTGAACGCTCAGAGGGAGAGTGTCACCAGCAGGACAGAGGCTGGCAGCAGCTGCAGGCCTGTTCTTCCCCCCCTCCATGTAACAGACCCACAGGAAAGGGAAGGCTCAGAGCGATAGACTCACCTGTATGCAGCCCCTCAGCCCGTTCTGCACCTCGCCAGAGCCCAGCACTCCCCCCACGTGCAGGTGTTTCACCTTCAGGCCATGCAGCTCATTTCCAACAACCACCGTGTCCTGCAGAAGGGGAGGAACATGGGGCAGCTGGCCTCAGTCCTGCCCCAGCCCTCTCTGCAGGTGCAGAGGCCCAGCCCAGCATCCCCACAGCCCCCGTCCTGGTGCCAGGGTCTCGAGCAGAACCCACCTGGTAGAGCCCAAAGTCCAGGGTGAGGGTGATGACG
>NW_010113694.1:2996-3586 GCF_000699245.1 Pterocles gutturalis | reverse complement strand
ACCAGGCTGCGGGGCGGGAACCAGCAATGCCAATGATGAGCAAGGGCCCCCCCAACTCCAGCTGCCACCAGCCTACCCTCCCTCTGAACTCTGAGCATGCCGGGGGAAACCCAGCCCAGCTAAACATCCCCGTGGGCTGGAGTCAGTGCGGAGGGCAGGGTCCTCCTGCTCTCCTGGGGTGGCCGGCAGCAGAGGTGGGCACAGCGCTGCAGCCGAGGCTGGGGCCCTACCTGGCAGAGCAGGGGGGTGTACTGGCCGGCGTGGGCCTGCAGAAGCACCCCGTCTGGCTGGCGCGTCCGAAACGCCAGCCCCAGGTACCATGGCACCGAGATCTTCATGTCTGTCTTGAAGTCCCAAGTCAGGACACTGTTGCCCTGGAAATAGTGGGCATGGTGCATGGCTGGAAAGGAAAGTGGAGGTGAGGAGAAGGGATAGGCACTACGCAGGGAGCACTAGATGCAGGGACAACAGGGCTAGTTCATCTCACACAGACCCCTTACCCTGCTTCCACAGCAAACCCAGCACAGCCTTCCCCGTAGCCACCCTGCCGACGCCCAGCAGACACCGCTCACTCAGGGTGGCGGCAGTCC
>NW_010113694.1:1209-2983 GCF_000699245.1 Pterocles gutturalis | reverse complement strand
GAGGCGGGGGTGGCCCCCCCAGCTGACAGAGCAGGTGCCGCCATTCTTGCAGGGGCTGGAGTCACAGAACGTGTGCTTGGCATGGCAGCCTGCAGGTATCAAAGTCACCCACATCAGCTTTCACCGGCTCACCACCTCCCTCCAACCCACACGGGGAGACATCAGTGCCCCTCAGCCCTCTCCTGGGCTGCCAGAGGGGTAAGCCCAGCTGCTCAGCCCCTCAGCACAGGCCTTGCTGGCTCAGGGATGAGGGTCAAGGCTGTCACAGCTCCTTATGCCAGCAGAAAGACACTGCGCCGCTGGACTAGCTATCTAGCATCTCCCAGACAGGCCAGTTCTGAGGCTCTGCACTCAGCATCAGGGGATGCACCCAGAACATTAGCTGGGGTGGAGACTGGCTCATTCAGGGGGATCTGGAGCCCAGTTCTGTGCTGGGAAGCTGCTCAGCTCCAGCTGTGCCGCCACGCCGCCGGTACAGCCTGGCAGTGCCGCTGGGTGAGCAGGAGAGGCACCTCCCAGGGCAGGGGCTGGCAGGAGCAGGGGCACCGGGTACCTGCAGCAGTTCCGTTGTTGGCGATGTAGGAAGCCAGGTCGATGCGTTTGCTGTCGATGTACAGATCTCTCATGCATCCCACAAAGTCCCGGTGAGTGACGGGGAAGTTTTCCGGCAGGTTGGGGACCCCACCCAGGAGCAAGGGACCTGTGAGGTCCAGGGACCTACGAGGACAGAAGCTCAGGGCTTTAAGAGCCACAGCGACCTCAGGCCGGCCAGCCGGCTCCCCAGCATGAGGAGCTGGGAAGCAGACATCGCTGGGGACAGGAACACCCAGCCAAGGCCCCTGGAATGACAGCTGTCCCAGATGTGAAGGGCTGACTCTGCAGAGGAGCCAGGTGCCCCACTCCCTTCCCCACACAGTCCCTGAGGAACTCACTTCTTCGAGCTGGTCTGCACCCCCTCTGCGGCACAGGAGTAGTTCCCGATTTCGCTACCAAACTGCAAGGCCACCGAGGCGTCACACTCATCCACTGTCAACACGGCCACCTTGTTCTTGGAGGGGCCCTGCACCACCCCCAGGGTGCTGACCTTGGGCTGGAACCAAACGCAGAGCGTTAGTAGCACCCATGCCCCCAGACCCAAGTGCCCCAGGGCTCACACAACAGCGGAGAAAGGGCCTGAGCACGGTCCAGGCACTGCTGCGGTGCTCGAGCATGAGCAAAGCCAGAGGGACGCGTCCATCCGAGCCCGGCAAGCAGTGCCAGACAGACACAGGCAGGGACACTGCGCAGAGAGTGTTCCTGCTGCCTCCAGGTGTCATCCTGAGGGTCAACCTCCCCCTGCACCCAGCTGTCTGCTCCACTGCACCCATCCCCAGGGCTAGAAAACCACCTCCACCTTCTCTCCAGAGCCCCCCTCATGGGGCAGAGCTGGAGAACAGGAGAGCCAGAGCCACCCGCTCGCACCTCGCGGGGAGAGTCACAGCATCACAGAAGGGTTTGGGTCAGAAGGGACATTAGAGACCATCCAGTGCCACCCCCTGCCACGGACAGGGACACCTCCCACTAGCCCAGGTTGCCCAAAGCCTCATCCAGCCTGGCCTTGAACCCCTCCAGGGATTGGGCAAGTGTCAGGGGACAGCCAGGGCACACGTACCTTGTTGTAGTAGCGGAGCTGCAGCGTGTGCCACTGCCCGTCGCTCACGCCCCCGGGCAGGTAGGGGCTCACCACGGTGCTGGACTCTCCTGCGGAGACAGGGCAATGGCAGGCTGCGGGAAG
>NW_010113694.1:0-667 GCF_000699245.1 Pterocles gutturalis | reverse complement strand
CTCTTTCCTCCTAAGCCTCGGAAGGTCCCGAGACACACACCGTCCTCTGTGTCACCCACTGACGCTCACCAGTGCCTCTCTCAACCCATCACCCCGGGCAGCACCCCGCTCCCCCCGCTCGCAGCTCCCACAGCACAAACCCTGCAAGAGGCAGGGCCCAGCCTACCTGTGGAGTATTTCAGCTGGACCTGTCCCTCGATGATCTCCACTGCCAGGAAGTCGTGCCTCTCGTTCAGGCGCCCGTTGTAGAGCAGGAGGCCGCTGGGCTCCACGGTGCTGAACCTGGGGAAGGGAGGAGGCGGGAGGGCAAGGGCTGCGCCAGGAGCACGCCCAGACCCCCGCTCTCCCACCGCACGGCACCAGTGGCACAGGGTAACACCCATGCCTGGCCCCGGGTGCAAGCCCAGCCGGGAAGGGGCTGGGAGCTCGATCCAGTGGATGCTTTGGGAGCAGGGGAGGGCCTGGCAGGAAAGCAGAGAGCGGGCAGCAGGGAAGGGCAGAGGCACTGAAGGAAGGGGCGAGTGATGCCAGGGCAGACATGCCCATGCGGACGCAGAGCCCTTTGGCTAAAGGCGCCGGGGCAGCGCCGTGGTGAGGCAAAGCCAGCAAGGCAGGGGTCTGGGGAGCACAAGCAAGCCCCCGGACAGGCCCAGGGTGCACAGGAGCC
>NW_010113693.1:67493-94885 GCF_000699245.1 Pterocles gutturalis | reverse complement strand
TGGGTGTCTCTCAGAGCTTAATAAGCGCCACAGAAGTTGAGGTTCTGGGCTCATTGGTTAATCTGGGGCGTTTGGAAGGTGCTGGGGAGATTTGAATGTTTCATGTTGCTACTTCATCTCTGGAGTTCAGTCTGCTTCCCTCTGAGTTGCTGCTTTGGTTTCAGGGGATGAGCGGGTCTCACCCCCTAAACTCGGGCCTGAAAAGACACTGTAGAGAGAAATCACAGAAATTACAAAATAAATCTCAAGTACAGTCGCTGTGTAACCCATTATTATTGATAAACTACTCCTTATCCATCTCCTGTAAGAATGGCCTTCATGCAAGAAGTCCTCTTTGCAGGAGAGGTTCTTCCCTCCGATGGCAGCTCAGTGGGGACAGAGAATAGGGCATGTGGATGAAAGCCAAAGGGATTGACTTGTGTTCTTAGTTTTTTTTCCCAGGTGGTTTTACATCGTGGCAGCATTTTTTAAAATCACCTCAAGGATTTTGTTCTTTGGAGGCTAAATACAAAATTTCTTGGTATCTGAAGAAGATTGTAGGAAAAATTAGTGTACTGTACTGAGCGATGTGTACTAAGCTCTCCTGTGTTTATTTGTAAGCACTATGTCTCTTAAACTACAAGAAAAAAAATTGACATTAAGTTTTTTGTTGTTGGTCTTGGAAGCATTGAAGGAACTTGCCTAAAAGAAAAGTATGTGCCCAAATGAATCAAAGACATGAGCTATGGAAAGATATTCTACATACTGAACTTGTTGATAGCAGTGAGTTACAAATAACTTTCCACTGAGAAGGGTTTGCTTTTTATTGTACATTATTGAAGAAGTCCATTGTATTTATACTAGTAGTGCAATGCTTCATAGAAAAATGTAGTCTTTGTGCCACAAATTGTCCTTATCTTATAAAGGCTGAGCACTCTGGTTGTTTTTCATGTCTTTCAAAATGCTTTTGGAACAAGAGTCATGTGATAGATTCCTCCCCTTCCAAGGAAGAGATTATCTTTTGGAGTTTGGAAATAAAAAATAATTCCAGAGATGCTCTGGTATTCAACAGCACAGTTCATGCGAGATTTAATTTGCAGGGCCTAGGAACAAGAGAGCTCAGGAGCAGCAGTCCTTGGAGATACAGAGAACAGGTATGAGAAGGATAATGATTGCAGTCACTCTCCAGGTGCCTTTGGGTATGTGCATGTGGGAGATATGGCTTCTTGTTGCTTACATGATGTTGTGGCAGCAAGCTGATGAGGAGAGCAAGCTCCCTTTTCAGGTGTCAGTCTCATGCTTTTCCTCATTGTCATGTTGTAGAGCCAGTTTTCCCAAAGTTCTGCTGTCCACTGAGATGTAACTTCTCCAGTAGGAACAACTGTCTACTGTGCAAAGCAAACAACCCTCTGCATAGTGTTTCTGCTGCGTAGCCCCAGGATTGCTATCATGAAGATAATTTCGTGACTTGCTTCTTTAACTTCAATCTGAGTGCAGCAGCTTTCTCCAGATCAAAATCTGAGCAGTTGATTTTTACATTTTTTTCCAGGTTGCTTCTTTTGCCCCTCATCACTAGCCTGACAAGTATTAGCTTTAGAGTTGCTCTGTACTTGTGAAAGTTGGACAAAATGAAAAGTTGAACAAACAAGTCCATGTGTAAATATAATTTACAGAGATAAATTGAGTCCTGTCACTTGTAAAGCAGAGAATCTGCACTGTTTCAGACATTTCATCTGATAATTCTAGCTCCTCTATGGGTAGGAGCATGTCAGTGGTGACTGGTGTGCCGTGTGTTACCCATACCATGTGCCTCTGCAAGAATGCCAAAGATCGCTAGAACTGACTGAGCAAGTGGCATGCTGTATGTTTTCCCAGGGAACAGTGCACCTACCTGTTTCATTTTCAAATGCCTCAAGAACTATGGAAATAGTAGTTTTGTTTGCAAGCACTTGATAGGTGTTTGCAGCCAAGAGAGCAAGAGTACTTTTTTTTCTTCCCCCATTTAAGTGGAATTGGAGGGTTCTTTTCTGTATTGTGTGCCAGGCAGCTTTTAGGTGACTCCTTTCTGTGAGATTTCTCAGTAATAAAGATCAACTGAAGCAGGAGATCCTAGTCTAAACAAGAGTGGCAGGATTACAGTATATCAGAAGGACCTTTAGCTCTTCAACAGCTTTCTCAAGTGTGTGTGGGCAAAAAGGGTAGAGAGTATCCAAAGTGTTTTTTGGTTTGTTTTTTTTGTTTTTTTGTTTTTTTTTTTTTCAAAGGAAAGAGCTATGCTGTGAACTTCGTCAGCTGGACTTTAGTTTTATTCTTTCTTGATAAGCTTCCAGTTCAGGTTTTGCAAACCTGCTTTGTTACTGAGTGTAGTTGGAGCAGTTCATTGGATTACAGCCATAAAACTGACTTTGCAGGAGAAGGGACAGCTCTGTTTTTGCTTAAAGTGGTCCTCAGGTTTTTTGGGTTTTTTTTGTTTGTTTGTTTGTTTTGTTTTGTTTTCCCTTTTCCCTTTCCCTGCAAACATACCAGTAGACTTAGCGACATAGTGAAGTCTGTCCTGATTTTTGCTTAGGAAATCAAACAGCTATATAAGTGGTGCTTTTATCAAACAGCTTAGACAACAGTCGCTTTGGTTTATCTTTCACTTAACCAAAGACATTTTACTTCCGGATTCAGACTTCCACCTTCGTTTGAGATGGCTTGTTTTACAAACTTGCGTATAATGACAGTAATCACTAATGCACTCAGTAGTCGATGGCACTCTGCTAGGTAAACCTGTATGTGAGGAACCTCTTGACCAGACTGAGTGTTACTGACTTCAGAAGTTTTAGAGTCTGAAGTCTGTGCACTATGGTTACTGTTACTAGAATAATCTGAAAGGCATGCTGAGCAAGTAAAGCAAGTAACGTAACTGTTATCATGAAAGTTTGAGGGAAAATGCATTTGCTTGTTCACTGATGTTTTGGAGATCCTTGGGAGAGTGATAGCTTTCTGTTCAGCTGTACAACCACAAGATGTAGGGCAGGAATCAGATGTATTCTGAATTTAGCTTGGAGGAGAGGTGCTTCTTGATCCTTTCCTCTTTTGCTGTGGAAAACATTGGTGCATCAAAAATTTTCTGAGCTTTTTTGTATTTTATTTTTCTCTCTTGCCTTTCCCTTTCAAGGAAGAGACAGTGCAAGTGGTGTTGATCAGAGCCTTATGCACAGCCAGATTTTCTAGCAGGTGAATGTGGTTTTGTAGCCCCTTGAAGATCCAGACTGAAATTGCTGAATCCTGGGTGTAAGATTTTTGAGATTTTAAAAACAACTTCTTCGGCATCTTGATGCAGGATGGAAGTCACAACCAAATATTTACAGTTCTTGGTCAAATGTGTTATTGCACAGGGCAATGGAAGGGATCTCCCTATCTTCCCAGCAAGAACCACAAACTATGGATAGATTTACTAAGTCTGCTTTATTCCTACTGTGGATGTTAATTGGTGACTCTGAGGTTTGGTTGCCCCTTACTGTTGTTGTTTGTCTTAGATTTGTAAATTTTCATAGTCAGTAAGCAGATGATCCAGATACATTGGTGGTGATGAGGAATGGACTTTGCAGTGGAGCTCACAAATAAGTATTTTCATTTGTTCAAATAGAAAACAAAATTAGTAGAGTTTGTATTGGAATATGAATTCTAGGGAAGGGAAAGGCGGCATTGAATTTACAAAGCCTACCTAGTCCTGCAAAAGTAGAAACCATTGCTGTTTTATCAAGTCTTTATTTCAAAAACATTACATTATTTTTGTATGTTCTAGCACATGAATTAATGCTTCTAGAAATAAGCTGTCTGGTATGGTGGGTAGCTGGTGGTGTAGGTTGGTTTGTTTTTTTTCCTCTATTAGTTTGCATTCAGTACAAGGAGAGGTTTGGTGGGGTTTCTTTCAGCTTCTTTGACATGGAATGTCAGTACTATGGTTTTAGTGCAACTTTACTGAATTCTGTGATGATAAAAGGGTTCAGTAGACTCCTTTCTGAAAAATACATTCAGTAGTGACTGAAAGGTAAAACATTAGGAATTCTATGTAAAAGAAATTAAAGACAAAAAATTAAAACCTTATTATATTGCTATATATAAATGCTCAAAGGGAGCACCATCATAATTGCTACATGCAGTTCTTGTTGTCTTAATCTGGAAAAGGATATAGTGGAACTGGAGATGATTCAGGGGAAAAACATGAGGAAGATGCAGAATGAACTGTGCCTGCTCACCTCGGAAGAGATGATTCAAACAAAGATGTGCAAGATCAGGAGTGACAAAGATGTGCAAGATCAGGAGTGAGGCTGAAAAAGTGAAGAGACAGCACTTGCTCGTATCTTGCAGTATAATTACTAGATAGTGTTTGATGGAGTATATTCAAGACTACAAAAGTATAGAGAGTTTTAAAAAATATATCAGGTCTGACAGTGATTATTAACAATGATGGTTCAATTGCAGCCTCTTATTTAGGGAGACTTATTCTTCCAAAGCAGGCAGCTGGGTGGAAGTTCCAGTGTTTGCTCTGTTTCTTTGTTGTTCCCTAAAGCATCCCTTGCTTGCTGTTTAGGCAGCAGCATACAGGATGCATGGTTTTTTGTCTGCTTGAGTGTGGTACTTATTTTAGCACCTTCACTGCTAACTTTTGTGCAAATAAAGACAGTCCTAGTGTATGGTTGCTGCTTTAAAGAGAAATATAAAATGTATGCATTGTCAGTTAACTTGCTGACCTTTGGTTATTGGTTGATCACAGTAATTTAGCTAGGATTGTAACATTTACATTTTGTGGAGAGGAATTCACTAGGAGTATAGGATAACTTGAGATAGTGTAGTAGGGAGACACTGCTGCAGGTATCTGCAAAGTTACTTGTACTGGCAGGAGGATCTTGAGAACTGGAAGAAACAAAATTTTTAAGCTGTATAGCTGTGACCGCATTTGCAAACTTGCTTGTAATCTTCTGTTTGCTTTACAGATCAAGGTACTGAGAAACATGAAGGAGCAGGTACTTCTGGGATTACTGATCAGGAAAAGGAATTGTCAAGCAGTGCATTGCAAGCTTTTCTGGTAAGACAAAGACAAACTCTGAAACTTCTAGTTTACCACATAACTGCTAAATGGGCTTATATAATTATTTTTCCCCGTTTTCTTATCACAGTTGCAAATGTATTAATGGGATATTTTACCAAAAGTTACAAAGCCAGCACATGCATTTTCTGTCTGCTATGATAGGAGAAGACTGAAGGGGATACTTGAACTAAGTGCTCAAGAGCACGTTTAAGCTTGATTCTCAAAACTTAGTAGCCTTAAAAGCAGTATCATGAGTTAATTAGAAGAAGCAGACTGCTATTCTGTATCAGTGTTGGAAATGCATGATCTCTCTGAAGAATTAATGGCTTCAAGCTAAAAATGTTGTGTTAAAGAGTTTAAAGGAACTGCATGTAGTTAAAAAACAGCAACTAAACAAACCTTTTTCATTTTAGCATCTTGGTATGTTCTCATAAAATGCATTGTATACTGTTCTGTTACTTTACATTAAAACATATTCTTCAACATGTAACACCTATAGGTGGTATTTTGTTTATCTTGTGATTTTTTTTCTTGCTTTAGGAACTCTCTAAGTTCATGGAGTTGTGAGGTGATGACAGATCTCAGCAGAATTAGTCTAGTGCCTTGTTTGCCGATTTTACTTGCTATTGAGTTGCTGTAAATAGCTTTGTGGACTGCCTTGCGTGCTGCTTTATCATATTGTGCTTCCAATTTCAGTCGTGATAGAGTTACTATAAAGTTGTCTATTATATTCTAGACCCTCTCTACTAGAGTAGAGTAAAGGACTGTTGGCTGAGGAAAAACATCACAAAATAAGCTGAGCATTTAAGGGTTCAAGGTTTTTAGTCCAACCATGGTTAGAAGTTTTGTTGCTGTGATCTGAAAGCTGCTCCTGTTGAAGAGAAACTCTTAAGTGTGAAACACATGAAGAAAATCACTGGGAGATGAACTGTCTGAATTAAAGAGCATGCCAGCAGTTAAGTCCCTGTGTTTATACACATGATCACTAGGCAATCCATGCTGTTGATGCTTAGAGTTGTGGAAATACTGTGTATCAATGTCCTGCTACATCTCTGTAAATTGTGTTAACTGTGCTTTCACAGGAGACTGAAGGAACTGGGATGGTTCTGTTGAGAGTAGCCACAGAATGGCAACTTTGTCAGGAAGAGCAGAAAGACAACAGAGCCTTTCTCTGTTGTAATTCTTCCCTTAATAGAGGAAATTAGGCAGGAGCCCAGGAGAAGCTCCATGGAACAGCACTCAAAAAAGAGGAGGAAGTGGAAAGTGGTCGTGGTACTCAAGAGCATAGCTTTTGATTGTGAAGCGGTGACAGAGATGGAAATGAATCTGCTTATCTGACTGACCAGATTGAAAGTAACCCTGACACAGAAGAGGTGAAAGGTCATTATTCCTGTACAGGAATTGAACAGTAGAGAGTGAAGGATCATTTAGGCTTAACATAGTTGAAAGAGTCTGGAGTTCTCTCTCATTCCTTGATGCCACTGAATTCCTCTTGCACAAATACAGAAAAGACTAAAACTGAAAGCAGAAAGAGGTGAGCCATTCTGGAGTCCTTGCCTATTCCTGAGGTCAAAGAAAGGGATTTCTTGATTAACTCATACCACAGAGGAGCATCGTGCTTCGGTCCTAGTTTCTGTTTATGCATGCCTAGATGATTGAATACTTCATTCAACAGCTAAAACTTGTAAAAATATTATTTAAACCTGTACTGGGAAAGTGACATAATCTTTTTCCAACCTGTCTTAAGCTAGACCACAGAGTAAATTGTGAGTCCTGGTCTCTCCTGATGAAGTGAAGAATTAACGTAAAATGATGCGCTGGAACTTGCGTAAGCAACTGCAGCCGCTCAATGTACATGTGATATTTTGAAAGAAAATAAAGAATCTTGAAACTAGATACGATGAAGAGAAATCAGAATAACACTTTTAATGAAGTATCTGTCTATAATAATCAACTGCTCCGTTTGTCCTTCCTCCACAGAATTATTTTTGACGTTTGCATATGACCTCAACTTTTAAACTTACTTCTCATAAATATTAATCTGCATAAATAATGAAATACATGTGTAGACATTTACTTTGCTTTACTTGCTGTTGATAAAGGAAGTACTACTTTGCTACGTAAACTTAAGAGGATATTTTTGTTAAAACATAGTAGCCTGCTAGACTAAATTTTGTATCTTATAATGCATGTTGCTGGTATGTGTGCAATTTCCAGGCTGGAAACTATGATGCTTGTTTACAACACCTAAATACCCTTCAAGAGATAAACAAAGATGACTACAAAATAACTTTGAATACTGCTGTTGCGGAGTTCTGTAAAAGTAACCAGACTACAACAGACAATTTGAGACAAACCCTTAACCAGCTGAAGAACCAGGTAATGCAAACATTGACATGGTACTTTATTTTGAGTACTATTAATGGTGGTGAAACCTTCCAGTAAAATTGGAATAAAACTTCTGCCTTTTGTCCTCTGGATGTAATAAAGGAATAAGAAAGTAACATTACTTTAAAAACTTTGAGTCTGTCTAATAATTTAGGACACTGTTTTTATAGTTAAGTTTTTAGCTATTGTTGAAATTGATCTGCAGCTGTACCGTTTCAGAGATTATAATCGTAGAAAGACCTGCTATGTTCTTTCAGTAGAAAGCTCCTTAACCTGAAATAGTTTGTGAAATAATAAAAAAGTGAAAATGTTATTTTACTACTCAGTTGATGGCTTTCTATATCATTTAATATTTTTTTGCTGAGTTTATGTTGAACAACAATAAAGTTTATTAATTTAAAAGTCTTACTGACGTATCTTTAGACCAATTAATACCTTTGGATTATTTTTTTTTAAATATTTGTCACTTTATAAAATCACAGGTATTGAAAGTTTAATGAAACAAGTGGAGGTTTTTTCAGGTTCACTCTGCTGTTGAAGAAATGGATGGTTTAGATGATGTTGAAAATAGCATGCTGTACTACAATCAAGCTGTTATTTTATATCATCTACGTCAGTATACTGAAGCTATATCTGTTGGGGAGAAGTTGTACCAGTTTATAGAGCCTTTCGGTATGTAGACAGAAAGAAGAGTTGTGTTAATGCAATAATTACAGAAAGATCATTATTCGTTCAGTTTTTCTTAATATCAGAGAAGTGATTTGTAAATTGCCTAATATGGTTCTAAAAAAGTAGATAAGCTTTGGAATGAAGAATATGTTTTGCGTGCATCAAGGACAACAATTGAATTTGGGAGGAAGGTACTTCAGAAACATTTAGCAGACAAATATAAAACTGAAATGGATTTTTGACAACTGTAAAAGTTTTTTTATGTAAATAATATGTACAAACTAATTAAATTATTTAAAACCCAGTATTTTGAGTCATATGGCTTCATGGGTGGGTGTATATTTGTCAGGGTACTTTTAAATACCTGCATTAGGTCATATGTAATTGGGTGTGCTCATATCTGAATATAAAGTCTACAACTTTTATGAGCTATGGCACCCTTGTGTAGTGGAATTGCTGTACTGATATGAAATAATGTCATAGTCCTAGTTGATTTTTAGAGGCAACAAGGCTGAAGGATATATGTGTGTGTGTGTGTGTCTAAGTAAATACTTAATTAAGTAAATACTACCATGTTTCTCCTTCAGTTCCTCCCAGTTTTCAGTATGCCTACTTGGGACTTACTCTGTGAAGCCAGCCAAGCAGAGATGTGCATGTACAGAATCCTTTCAAGTTCTGTGGGATTCTGTGTATGCATATGGCTCTGTCTGTTTAGATGCTGGATGTTTGGTGCTGATCTGCTTAGCCCTACTCTTAGAATCTATAAACATGAAATACATGTTAAACTGTCTTCAGTCTATGGTTTTATGCTGATGCCATTTGAATGAATTACCTTTTTTTTCAGTGTATGTACTTATTATTATTGTGTAGATGTCTGCATTTTTTTCCTTATGTAATATAGTGATTTTTCTCATAATGTTGCATAGATGCACTTTACAGTCAATTTTTTTTCTTCAGTCGTGTTTGGAAGGATTGGTATCGAAGCTATAAAATAATTTTTACTTATTTGCTTTATACAGAAGAGAAGTTTGCCCAGGCTGTGTGCTTCTTGCTTGTAGACTTATACCTGCTAACTTACCAAGCTGAGAAAGCCCTGCATCTGCTTGCTGTTCTGGAAAAAATGATTTCACAGGGCAACAGTAACAGCAAGAATGGAAAAAATGAGGTATGCTTAAAACCATGTGAATGCCACTAAGTCTTTACAAGAAGTATGCTTTAACTCAATCGAAAATTACTCTTGAAATACTTTTAAATTATAAAACTAAGTTAGATCTCATGTAACCTCAGATAGCAACTTATACATGTTAGTAACTGAGTTAATTGTATACAACAGCTATTTATTCCCTCTCTTTCACCCTTTTCTCTTACTCCCAGGGAGCTAAGAAGTGTTTCTTAAGTCAGAGACTTGCATTGGAAAGACCGTTGTCTTCAGGGTCAAATATCCATAATTTTCCTTATTTGTCTTGGATTATGACCATATGAGACCATAAGTTTGAAAGGGAAGTCAGTGTCAGAGAGGAATTGCAATCGCATACCATAGTATGGGAAATCAAGCATCTTTTTTACATAGTATCTGAAAGTATGAAGCGTACTTTCAAATTAAATCTTTTGTATGTGTCTTTTTCAAAAATCAGTAGAATGAGTAGTGGCTTGGAAGTGAAAAGAAGACACTTCAGTGTTTTCCTGTTGGTGGAACGTCACACTTAAAACATATCTTTAAGCATACAGAAATTCTACTGAAGAAATATTAGAGATACTCTAGAATGTACATATCATCCTTCTGGATAAGATAATTCTTAAAATACCTCAACTGCAGAGCAACATAGCATAACACTAATGTTAATAAAGACTTTTGCTCTTCATAAGCTGGTGTGGTCGTTCTTGGATTTTGATTGTTAAGCTCAAGTTGCAGTATTTGGTGCGATGTATATTTTTTTACTATTAAATGCTTATTTTTCTTCTTCATGTGGGATTGATAAAAATAGCTTATGTAAGAATCTGTAAACTGAATTTTAAAGGTGACTAATAGTAACACTTCCTTTTTTTTTTTCCTGTTTGACACTCAGTCAGGCAATAATACAAATAAAGATTCGTCAAATCAAAAAGCTGAAAGTGGAGCTTTAATAGAAGTTGCTAAATCTAAGATACATCAGGTAAGTGTCTGCATATTATTTATACAAGAACATCAGTTTGAGTTTTTCTTAAAACCAGGTGTCATCTGCTTCAAATCTAGTTCAGCATTAATTGTGATCTCTCTATCCTTGAATTTCATGTTGTTAAACAAAAGAATGAATTTATCTAACTCTTCCTTTTTTTAAGATCCACATACAGGAAAAACTGACCGAGCACGAAAAAAGCCAATTTCAATCCCTGCAGTTTATCTTAATTTTTTTAAGCTGCAGTTAGCTGCATTGACTTTATATCTGTTAGACCTCCAACAGTCTAAATCAGCTGAAGTTTTATTTCACTGTATTGTTCTGTGGGAAAATAGTGAAGAAACAAAATGCTTCTCTATCAGCATTCACTTACTGGTGTTTTCAGTCTAGTAGGTAAATGTCTGAGATTAAGAGGTTAGATTACTTCAATTAATTTGTCAATTTAAGTGCTAGTACCTGTGTTTCAATCTAGAGTAGCTGTTGACCACTGAACAAAGTGTGCATCTGCTTACTGTAAATACGAAGCCTATAAATTTGTTGTTGAAAGTCTGAATAGAATTTATTTTTTTAGAAAGGCTTTTTGAACAACTTTTGACTACCTATTTTTAAGATAGATATAAAATATTGGAAAATTTTACATATTAAATATGTAATCTCTAGATATAGTTCATCTTGCAGACCTGCACAATTATTGTTTTGTATTTAACAAATTTAATTTTTTAACAGTATAAGGTGAGAGCTTATATCCAGATGAAGTCACTAAAAGCATGCAAAAGGGAAATCAAGTCTGTTATGAATACAGCTGGGAATGTAAGTACTCTTAAGGCTATTGTTTTTCTGATCTCGATCTGTTCTTTATCTTAAAACTGAATTTGCTAACTTTCTTTACAAAGAAAGGTCTTATTGAAGAAGGATGCCTGAAATAATGCTTTATATAGTCAGTTGGGTTTGTAATCTCTTCTGCAAGTGTAATTAATTTAGAATTTTCTTATTTGTGCTGGTTTCAGTTGCTCAGAAAAATGTGCTTTATTGTTAATGATACCAAAATAACAGTGAAACACTATATAAAGCAAAACAAACCTGTTTATTATAATTTACAAGTTTTAGTTTACTATGAATGTTATGGCTATTACAAACTTCTGATGTCATTAGTGGTTTAAACCAGTTCATAAAAGATTAATTCTGGGATATGCGTTTTTTTGAGTTTTTTCTTTTTGTTGAAATTTTTCAGAGGCTTACCTCTTGCTAGAAAGCAGTTTCTTTTTTATATAGGAGTTCTCAACTCAGAATTACGTCCACCATCCCAGATAAATTCTACATTAACTGAGGAGCAGGGAATGGGAGGAGAGCACTTCCCTTTTGTTGCCAGTCTCAACAGCTGCTAGTTTGACAGAAATCCTTCTGGATCATGAGGTCTCTGTTGGCAGACCAGGAAGATCACAGCCCAGGAGGAAGTTGCTGAACTCCACAGGGAGGGAAGCGTGGGGAGGAGTGTACTAGAAGACAGGTTGGAGAAAGATCCTCTGCATTTAGCCATTGCCATGACAGAGTTCTCTCGAATAATGTTGGGTTTTAGGGCAGTAACAAAGAGTATACATAGTTTTGTAGTTTGGAGGAGGTGAGTGTTAATCACATGCTCAACAAAGAAATGCTACTTCATGGAAGTATTAGGGCCTATACCCATGTATTTTTAAAATGGCAGCAGGGACAAGCTGTGAGTTAATCACAAGGAGTGATTTAAGACTAGCAGTAGAAATATAAAATGAGATAATTAACTGTTGTTTTCTCCTTCACAGTCAGCTCCTTCTCTCTTTCTTAAAAGCAATTTTGAATATTTGAGGGGCAATTATCGTAAAGCGGTGAAACTTTTAAACAGTGCAAACATTGCTGAACATCCAGGCTTCATGAAAACAGGTAAAACAGAAAACCTTCATCCTGCAAGTATGTAAATGTGTGGTATTATAGGACTACTCATTTATATTAATTTTAAGCATATTGATGATTACTTAAGGGACTAGGTCCTGAATGTCATGAGTTTATATCCTGGATGTGTTTTCATCTTTCTTGTTGTGCTCCTTCATGTAACACTGTTGTGTTTTTCATTGAACATTCTAGACAATGCAGTGGTTGTCTAAGAAAATGGATTAGTGAAGATGTAAAAGTAATATTTACAAGGCCTATATTTGGGTCTCTAAATCAAGACATGAGACAAAAAGCAATGTAGTAGATCTAGAAATGAGATTTCAGTTTGTACTCAGAGAGGAGACTGTAGCAGTTGTAATAGTTATTGTGGGAGAAAAGCCAATGTTTCATAAAGTGTTAAGGTTTGACTTCTATTGTGTGCCATTTTAAGTTACCTTTATATCTAGAAAGTATATATGTGTACACATGCACAGAGATGTAATAGCACATCAATGTGTATACTACTTTAGATTAAAGGTTATTTTATTATTTTATACTTTATATGTTTTATTTACTATAAATATATATGCTGTCTATGTATACACTCACTGTATACAGTATTGTTTAAATACAGTTGAGATTTTAGTTGACTCTTTAAAACATCAGTTGCAAAATCCAGAGAGGAAGCTGTGTCTTGTGTCAGTAGAGAATTAGGATTTCAAAAAATACTTGCACTGTAAAACTATTGGATTTCTTTACTATTTTGTTCACTGTTTTGTGATAGTACACTTCTTGTGCTGTAAGATCTTTTATCTGGTAGATACTGCTGTGTAGTTTGCCATTAGATGATAGAAGTCACAGAGCTGGCCCTGGGAATCACAAGACTGAGTAAATTTTGTAAACTTCTGTATTTACAGATAAATTTCATGTAAAACATTAAAAATATTTGCCATAATGCCTATTCTGGTACATTTTGACACTTTTAGAATTTACTGTAACTTATATTTTTGACAGGTTTTTTTATGTTTAAAGTTCTTTTTATAACTTAATATTTTCTGGAATGTTTTATTTTCAAATAACTTTTTTGCACAGTGGCATGTTCACTTAGTAGTCTTCCTGGGTTATGATTAAAGTAATGTCTAGTTAATTTGTTAATGGTCTGTTTCTTGGTTGCTAGGATTTTTGGGTTTTTTTTTTTTTCTTTTTTATCAATGGTAACACTGTAAAGCTTCCATTACCAGCAGATTAGTTAAAAATTTAATTTTCTGTCCTTTATTGTTCAGAAGAATTCTTACAGTGTTACCTGAACATGATAGATTTAGGAAGAAGAGTACATTTCCTGCTTGTATGGTTAGGTTGACATATTTACCTAGGCAGGTAACATAATTTGAGAATTTCCTTTTTTACAAGTGCCATCTGTTAGAAAACTTTAAGTGCTTGCATGCTAAATCCTACGAAAACCTCCCTGTGAACTTACTTCAAATTGCAGTCTAATCAAATTGGCTTTATTCCTGGCTTTCCTAGAACACGGTGCATAAGATTTGGAAATCTGTGGCTGCTTATATGTAGCATTTCATGTCAGCTGTCCAAGAGAACTATGGTATACAGAAATGCAGTTTGTTAAAATGCTTGTGAGGCAGCGATGTAAATGCATATAATCCATGCACATCTCACTGAAGAACATGTTCAATAAACTACTGTAATATGCTGGCCCCTGAGAGAGTGGTGGGAGCATTTTATGGGCTCAGTGACGTTTTTCAGTTTACAAAAGTGGCCTTTTGCTGTTCTCTCAGGTGAATGCTTAAGGTGTATGTTCTGGAACAATCTTGGCTGCATCCACTTTGCAATGGGAAAGCACAATTTAGGAATTTTTTACTTTAAGAAAGCCTTGCAAGAAAATGATAATGCGTGTGCACAGCTAGGAACAAGCAGCTCAGATCCAGGTAAGACTTCTGAGAGATGAAAATAGATGGTGGAAGAAGGGTAGGCAAATCAAGAAAATAGAGGATAGAAGCTTTCAGTGCTTATCAGAAAAATTCCTGTTCCGTCTGTTTGCAGAGGACAGGGTAAGGAGGGTGAGCATTTTGATTGTAACTTGATTTCAGAGTATAGTTGCTTTTGCCAGGAATAAATTATGATGAAATATGTTATTTTTTTGCTGTTTTCTTTGACGTGCTGTGGGGCTGGGGCAGATTTCTCTCATTTATAGTCTTTGACCATCAGTCAGGAAGATATGACAAAGTTTCTGTGACCTGTTCTGTGTTGTTAAAGATGTTAAAGTCCTCCAGACAGTAGGTAGAATCATCAGGACTTGAAGTGGGGTTTTTGTGGGGTTTGTTTGTTTTTGTTTTTGTTTTTTTTAACTCAGAATATATAGAAAATGTGGAGTGCGATACCATTAAATTAGCATTTGGAAGGTGGTGTATTTCTCGAACTTTCTTACTGAATAATTCCCAAACTTGCATGAGAAATGTTCATCTATTGTTTTGTTTTATGATTAGTTGTATCCATCTACTTTTGTTGTAAGTATACAAAAGACAAGAATATAAACATAGTAAGTTCTCTTGCTTTGATTAATAATACTTAAGGTTTTTTTCTTTTCCAAATATCTGATTTCATCATCAAGTGATAATTTTGTAATTTCTTGTTTTCTTTAAAATCTAGTTACTGTCACACATTTTATTGCTTTTCCTATTCCTCCCCATCCCTGTACCTAAGCGCAGTCTTGGGTACCAGTGTGAAGACAGAAAATGTATTATGCTTCTTAACAGCAAAGTGATTTTGTTGTGGAATTTATATGAGTAACAAAGATATGTGTTCTCACAAATCTTTGTTACTCATATAACAGTAATAGAATTCAACACTATTATATAACATTTAGCTTGAGTGACAAGAAACATAAGTAGTTAGTATTTAATGTGCTTCAACCTGTACTAAGAATACAATTAATTTGTATGGAAGGAATTTATTTACAGAAGGAGGCAATGAATTTCTGTGATGAAAGGGGGGTTTGGTAGTTTTTGGGTGTTTCCCACAGCTTCCCTCCTTCTCCCAGAGTTATGTTTTCTGTTCTCTTGAGCACATTCAATATGACAAAATCCTTTTCTGCAGGTAAAAAATTTTCAGGGAGACCCATGTGTACGCTGCTGACTAACAAACGGTATGAGTTGCTCTACAACTGTGGAATTCAGCTCTTGCATATTGGGAGGCCCTTAGCTGCCTTTGAATGCCTGATTGAGGCAGTCCAGGTTTATCACTCAAACCCTCGTCTTTGGCTGAGAATAGCAGAATGCTGCATTGCTGCCAATAAAGGGGTAAGTAGATTTGCAAATGCCTTATTTTGATTGTAGTTACAAAATACATGTGATCACAGGAAGAAGTAATACCATGAGCTGAACTATGCGTTTTAAAGGCCTAATGTTGTAACAACTCTGTGTAAGTCCAGATCAATTATTTTTGTGTATATGTGTGTTTGCGTGTTTAACTTGAAGCTGTAACAGGTGGAGGAAAGCTACTATGGAAACAGTGTCTTGAGACCCAGTGTTTAACTGACTTTTCAAAGGTCAGAAGAATTTGAGTAGGCTATCCAAAAGACTGGTGTGAGATGAAACAAAAGCATGTAAGTGGCTGTTAGAGCTGCTCTTCTGTAAAGTTATAAGCTTTTTGCTGGAGAGATGCGTTAAGCATGATTTTGTTTTGACAATTTACCGTCACACCCCTTTGGCATTCCAACCCATAAACTGAATGGGTAACCGTGAACTGGTTTGGAGCGTGTTAGATTTCTCCAAGTCATCTGAAGGTTTACCTTACTTTGTCTTGAAATAAACATAAAGATATTATTTGGAAAGAAACTTGTATTATTCTCTAATGTGGCATCATTTATAACAGGAAGCAATATGTTCTTTCTGTAGTGAATGCTGTCTGCTTAAAACATAGATACTAACATTAATAGTTTGACTTACTGTTTATGGATATTTTACGATGCGTCAGCTTTCCACACTCATTTCATATTTGTTGCAAAATCTTGGGGTTTATGTATTTTTATGTATACATAAAACTAATATAAAATAATATATGATATATATTGGAAACAAAAACAAAACAACCCCACAGGTAATTCTGTCTCTTGTGTGTGAACGGAAGAATTAAACCTGCTCAAAATCTTTTCTCTATACTAAGTTCTGTGCTTCCAAGGATTTCTGTTCCTGGATTTCAGAAATAACAAGGTGAGATTGGAGTCAGTGACCATTTGTAGTATCAAAGGAAGGAAAATTTTTGTGGCTGCTTTTAGAGGTTTGATATTCACTTTGAGGCTTGATGCACAGAAACAACTTTGATAACTTTTACTGCTGATACTTTGAGGTGGAAGGGTTGTTTTTCTTAATTTTTTTGGAAATTTTTTGACTGAAACATCTTGGATTTTTATGTTTAGATGCTAGGAATTGCATTACCAGTTCTGAAATGATGAGGTTCTAGCTTAAATTTTATCTGTAGCAGTAGGAGAAAACATACATCTATCCCAGCAGAGTTCCTTGGTCTCTACTTAAGGCTGGATACTATGGTGTAAAAGGTATGACTGAATGTATGTTGCTACTGTTGTAGCAGAAAGTAAGATTAAGTTTGTGATGTTTTAATTAATATGGTTATTGGATCAGACTGGTGAATAATCTTGTTTAAAACCAAAATATAGCACTATGTCCTAGAACTTTACTGGAAGATACAAAGATACAAAGTCTTTTAGCAGTCCTTACAAGTATTTGGTTAAAGAGAAGCTTCCTTCCTGGGATGTTCTCAATTATTGACAATTTTCTTGATGTACAACTGATATAAACTCCTTAAACTTCTTTTTTTTTTTTTTTTTTCTTTCTACTGTAAATCCACTATCCAAATTCAGATGTGGCTTTATTTTATAGGACTAAACGGGATGAAGATAACAAGATGTGCTCTGAATTCCACTGAATTTTTTGCATGTGATCTTCCTTCTCTTTATGCAGCCAAAACTCATGTAAAGTTTCATTATTTCCTTACTCAATTGCCACTAGAGATTGAGAGGGGTGAGACTGTAGTGTGGCTAGCCTAAAAGTGGCATAGGCTGAGGAAGCTGAGATCAGCCTTCTCAATCCTGAAGCTGTTGTGATCACAGCTGTTGGGGAACTGTATCCCTAACTGCTAAGACTTGTTCCTCTGCTGGCAAAGTTTGTGGAAACCTACTGATGGCAGATGTATCGCATGCCCTCTGGGAATCTTGGTTTCAACCTGTTGATCCATGTCTGTTTAGGATAAGTCCATATACTAAAATTCAGAGGGGTAGGGACAGGATTATTCATTCTTTTGAATAGAAGACTGCAACAAAATAGTACATCTGAGAAATTAAGAGATAACTGTACTTGATTCTCTGTTTAACAGTAATTCACCCTTCTTGTGTGGAGCGGGATGATGTAATCTCCAGTTACACGATCCCATGCAGTTATTTCCACAGTATGCCCATTTCACTTAGTGCACAGGATGGGTGAGATTATTTGAAAAAACAGCTATGTTATCTCCATTTTTTTTTCTGTCCCTGAATTCTCTCTGTTTTCCCTCTTTGAGTGGCCTCTTTTTTTATTGCACACTATCTGAATCTCTCCAGATACAAAATTCATAAATTTTCTCATGGGAACTTAGATGGTGCTCATTATTTTGGTGTCTCTATTTCAGAAAATTTAAGAAAGATATTCATAGCTTTATGGATGAGGGTTGCTTGTTATCCCCATTTCACAGGCTCACCATTGAAGTTTCAAGAGTGTTGCATGAAAAACACACTGACTTTGATGGCGTATGTGCTAGCTGTTGTCAGATAGTTCCAAGTTTTATAAAGCACAGCAAGTGCAGGAAGAACAGCCTTCTGATTTTGCAATTTTCTGTGTCTGTCCTACTAGTTACAAATGGCACATAGATAAAGAAGACACAGGTGATCATCTCTAGTGAAAAGCTGGGTGTGGGAAACTGGATTAGCATAGGTTTGTGGCAAAAAAAACAAAGCTAGGATTTTGTTTACAAGGACAGTGTTCAACAGTCGGGAAAAGGGAAAGACGGAGCCTCATGGGGCACTTCATTTACCACAGACTAGCCAAAGCAGTAGATCATGCTAGGCTCCTGAAGCCTAGCTTTCTTCGTCCTACAGTTGTGATCTTGTGTTGTGTACCAGGGTGCTTGAATTCAGGTCACAAAAACAGCTTGCTGTTTCCTGAATTTGTAATCTTGCAAGAAAAGACATTAACTTTGGATGCTGTTAATATTAAAGCCAAAGGGGAGGTGTCTTTAAATTATGAGATAGATTTGCAACATGACAAGTGAAGCCCTAAAATCGATAGTGTTTAATTTGACCTTGTAACTCAATTTGCTTCCTTTGTATCTAAGTATGGATTCATATTTATACACTGAACACCATATAGAAAAGTAATTTCACTGAAACTAATTTTCACCTGCTCTAGTATTTTAGTTTATAAAATACGGATGAAAGATGATTCCGCTTCTGCAGGTTTTTTTAGCACCTCTTCCAAAATATGTGCTTCATAACCAAACTCATTCTATGGTGTATTTTTGTGACAGTAAATGCCATTATAATGTCAATGTTCTTCACAATAGATTCTGATGAATTTTCTGAAAAGTGATAGCTACTTGAAATACAGATTTAGGATAAGCTTTTCCTTACTACTGTGACTCTTCATCACTAATGTTACTTACCAACAAAGTTGTTAAGATGGCTCACGGTAGAACAAACAAACAAACCCCTCTAAATACAGTGTAGAGGTAATTCTTGGGACTGACAATTAAGATGCTTTAAGTTCGTTTGACCCCTAGGATGTCTGCATACTCAAAAATCAGTTAAACAAGTTAATTTATGTAACTTTGCATATGTTGTAGTTCAGCTTCATGCTCCCCTGGAACAATTTGAGAGCAGCTTTTTCAGAGAGCGTTTTGAATGCTGTGTAAGCAGGAAAAGAAGATGGCAAGCATTACAGTGCCAATTCTGAATATTATTTGGCTGATTATATTATTTCTTTTCAGATATCCTAGTGGTTCTTTTAATACTACTTGTTTCATTGTTCTTTTGCTTTCA
Organism: Pterocles gutturalis; assembly: GCF_000699245.1. Taxonomy (NCBI): domain Eukaryota; kingdom Metazoa; phylum Chordata; class Aves; order Pterocliformes; family Pteroclidae; genus Pterocles; species Pterocles gutturalis. Next base: position 75,609 of record NW_010113693.1, on the reverse strand, counting down.
AAACAAAGGAGAAACTAGGTCAGTGGGCTATCAGACAAGCTGTCAGAACTAATCTGCGATTGCACTGTGGGCGGTAAAATCCCTCTGCAACGCAAAGACAATAGAAGGTGCCTGATCCTTCATCATACTTAAGATTTAAAATTGTACCCATATAAACTATTAATTTTTATATTTTAGCAGGTTGTCTTCCAGCTTTCACTTGTTTTGTCAAGCTCTCATTTCAACAGCTTTGATATTTTATTCCTCCTTTTTTTTTCCCTCCCCTTCCTTTTAGACATCAGAACAAGAGACTAAAGGTCTTCCCAGCAAAAAGGGAATTGTGCAATCTATAGTGGGTCAAGGGTACCATCGTAAGATAGTCCTAGCATCCCAGTCAATACAGAATGTTGTTTATAAGTAAGTATGTTTTCCATGGGCTCTTTATTTTTGTTATCATAGCTTTGTTAAGGATATGTATCTGTTTATCAGGAGTTTTTAATACTGTCATGGAATAACTGTTCATTTTGGAATCATTAATGTAGTGAAGAGAGAAGCATGCTAAAATGCTTGATGAATCCTACTTAAACATCACTTGGATGCCTCCTCTATGAATGCCAGCAGAGGGCTTAACTGGGTATTCATTGTTAACTAAGAAGGTCATTAAAGCTTAAGATGGATTTCTCTGAAATTTTTATTTCCAGTCATCTAAATCTGTCCTCTTTTTCTCACATAAAAAATGTGTTTTCAGTAATCCCCTTTAGAAAAGTGCAGAAAGAATCTAATTGCTCTGTCATAAAACTTCAGGACGTGAAGTCAAGGAAAAGAAGAGAACTTGTAGCTGCATCTGCCCGCTCTATTTGGGCATTGTGGTGTACTTTCCATGTGTAAGAACAGCAAGACACCGAAGTCTTCATAAATTAAATGTGTTATAGCAAAACATAATTTAGCTTTTTTAGGATAAAGTTTTCTCTGTGTTCAGATCTTTCTGCAGCTCTGCTTTTATTTTTTAATTTAGTAGGATTGCTACTCACTAACTTCTGTGTCTCTTTAAGTGATGGGCAGTCCTCAGCAATACCTGTAGCCAGTATGGAATTTGCAGCGATTTGTCTAAGAAATGCCTTGCTGCTACTGCCAGAAGACCAGCAGGAGCCAAAGCAGGAAAATGGATCTAAAACTAGTAGTCAGCTGGGGGGAAATACAGAAAACAGTGAAAGCAGTGAAGCATGCAGGTAAACAGAATTGCATGTAAACCTTTCTTTTTGTCTCAAGTAACTCTGGGCTGACAGTCTGTGTCTGCCATCTATCCTGCTTGGCCAGCAGAAAAAATAACATGTTCGTAAGTTCTCTTAGCAGTGTTAGGATATCCAAGGAAACTGGTTAGCTGCTCATTGCTTTAATTGCTGGTATGCTAATTTAAGAATAAAATACTGAGTTGATTCCTACCGTTCTTAACAACTTTAATGAAATAGGCCGTGAAATTATTTTTTTCACTGGCCATCTTATTTTCTGTGCTGCAAATCTTATGTTTTCCCACACTCTCCCACAGTGCATGTTGGTATTTCTCTAATTGTAAGTGAAGTTTCACATGATACAGTGATTCTGTGTGTGTGCACATGCGCCATGTACTTGATTCAATATATAAATGTCTGGCAACTCAGCTGTAAACATTTCCCAATGATCAGATTTGACGTTCATCAGCCCTAGTATGCTTTTTTGTGTTTGTTTTAGACCAGAAATGGGAAACTAGATTTAGAAGGTAAGCACGAAAGTAGCACGGAGCTATTGTTTAATAAATTGCATTTTACAAAAAAGTGTTTAAGAAAAAAATAGTTTTTTCCTTAAAACTTCAGAAAAAGTAACTTATAGACAGTATATGTCAAATGTTAAATAGCAGGAAGGCGTCTTAACTTTTTGTGTTGATCATGATGCATTCCAAGCTTCCTTTTGAAGAGTAACTTTTTCGGCCATAGCCTGTACTTTCATTAATGACCATTTTGAGATGGGAAGAGTTACAATAACTAATCTGGAAAAAGTGGCTATGGTAGAACTACTTATAGAGTAATGAAAAAACAAAATGTTTTTGTCAGACCCAAGTACAGACAAATTTTAAGAAAAGATCCATTTGTCAGGATTTACTGCACATATGCTGTGTTGCGTAGGCACAAGGTGCATCCCCATATATTCTGAGGTTCCCTGGGAATAGACTAGGGCTGGGAGTTGTTGGCTGCTATGGCTACAACAGTATTTTATTTCAAGGCTGTTCTCTAACCCTTTTTTCCCAATGACAATCTTTCCTGTCAAGTGACCAAATTATTTATAAAAGTATGAGGGATTATTGTGGGGTTTTTTTCATTTTTCCTTACCAAGGTTGGAGGTTGTGAACTAACTTGGAAAGCTGTATGCAGCCCATTAAGATGAAGCTTCTCTGCTTTAAATTCGACTTCAATTTTAAGCTTATGGGGCCCACTAAGGGGCAGTGATGAAAACAAAATGATGGCACTTAGACAAGACCTCCTTTTTTGTTTGGGTTATTTTTATTTGGGGGGGGGATGGGGATTTGTAAGAGTCAGGAAAAGAAAACTCCTGTATGAGAAGATCCTTTACTACCTTCTGCTTTCAAAATCAGATACTGCTTCAGCTGGGAAAAAAAAAAAAAAAAGTTAAAGACTCATAACTCCCAGTGGTTATTGCCAATTTCAAAATATCCAGCAACAAATTTGAATTTGTGTGTCAGATTCTGAAAGGTTCCCTAAGGATTTGTTCCTTCTGACAAGGGACCTTCTGTGAGAGAACAGTAAAGCATATAACAGAAGAAAATCACACTAATTGAACAGGATGGTTTTGAAGCAAATCCCACTAATTGAGCAGGCTGACTCTGAGGCAGATTCTCTCTTATTCAGAAGAAAGCAGTTAATACTTTCAGTGGCTAAGGGTATTTTTTTACATCTAATTTTTGGTAAAGGCATGAGTTATATACAACAGTACTGAGTATAGGTTTCATTTGGAGTCTGTTGCAATCTGTTTTGAAGGTCTAAGCTGGAGTTATCTGTTTGTAGTAAACAGATGGGAAACTACATCAAATTAAAAAAAAAAAAAGTTCAGTGGACAGACTCGGTTTCAATTAAGTTTTTTTATCTGTTTCTAAACCTTAGTGTCTCTCTCTGCCAAGATGCAGCTGTTAGCCTTCTCTTCAATTCTCATTCCAGGAGGTTCTTTCAGCTTATTGGAAGCAAAGTTGCATATTTTTTAAATAGAGCAGATACTTGCTCCCCAAAAAGAAGCCAAGCATAATTTTAAGAAAGTGGAGTTTTATTTTTTTAAAAAAGACATTTTGAAATAATAATAAGAATAAAGGGCAGCTACAAGTCTAAAGGAAGTTGTAGCACTTTGTGGGTTATCTTTCTAGAATATTTATGTAATTAGTTTTTAAGATGTCTAGGGAGAGAACTAGTTTACTGCTTTTCTTACTGCAGGCTAAAAGAAGAGAGGCTACAAATGCAGTGAGTTCTGCATCTCTCTAGTTTAAAGTTCTTGTTCTACACTGAACTTCAAAAGTAGCTCAAGGCTGTGGAGAATGGTGTGGGTTGGTTAGTCGGTCAGTCAAATCCTTCCCAGCAAATGTCCCCCTTCTTCTTTCTCAAATAGAACACTTGGGATAAGAGCCTGTGCCTCAGTTTCTGCTTAGTTTCCTTTCCCTGTTTCTTTAGACTATTAAATTTTTGCTGTCCTTTTCAATGGAGTTAATAAATATCAATGATTATTCCGCTGAGATTTTTTAAAAATTAATTATTTGCAGTCACTCCTTCTAATTAATACTCTATTTTTATTCTAGCAATAAAAGTCATGAAGGGGATAAATTCATTGCAGCTCCACCTTCTTCGCCTTTGAAGAAACAGGAATTAGAAAATTTAAGGCAAGTAAATAATATAAAACATTCACCACTATGAGTCCCCTCTTAAACAGTGCTATGACTCTGGAGTCTTTCCTAGCTTTTCTTTTAGGCACTTGCAAGGTTGAATTGTAGCTATTAGTCTAAGGATGCTTTTTTCAAATGCATGTGCTTCCTTTCTTCTGGGCTTTGAGTCCGAACAAATAGAAACCATCCAGAATTTCATTTAAGAAGTAGATCAGTCTGTTTGATCCCACTATTGCAGGCTTGGCATTATATATTGGGCAAAAGTAAAAAAATTCAAGTCCCATAAATGACAAAGCTGAAACCCTGTCAATGGCTGTTGTGATTGGTGGAAGGGGTGGAAAGTACTGTATGGTACCTTTTCCCTTTAAGGCCTTGATAAGGCTAGTTTGGAATTCAGCCCCCACAACCTTATACACTTGTCGGATGGGGAAAAAAAAAAAGTGTCAAAAGCAGCTATGCTGCTTTCAAACGAGAACAGTGCTCCTTTGAGCAGGAGTAAATCCATCGTTTGCATAAAATAGAACAAAAAATTGCCTCTGTCCAGGCATTTGACTTCCTCGCCATGAAAGAACATAGGTAAAATTTGACTGTAGATTTTTTCATCTTCTTGAAGATCCTTAAACTACTTGTTCATCAGTCTGAGTGCTCTCCAAACAGAGTAATTCCCATGTGTCTAAATAAGTGTCATGTTATCTGGAACCTCCTTTATTTTTCCCCAACAAGATTATCAGTTGCTGGTTAATTATTTCAGGTGGCTGCCAGCCCATTGAAAATCTCTCTTATTATGAAGCTTACACCTGTTTAGGAAAAAGAAATCTGTTTTAAGTTTCCATTATAGACAAAGCATACAGTAATTTCCCAATTAAATTCTTGGATAAACACTCTGTTCCAGCCTAACCTCAGGTAGCCTGTGCTTTATAATGACAGCTTAACCTTTACTTTGCTCCACTACGTGTAGCAAATCTTCTTGTATTTGTTTAAAAGCAATTTAGCAGGAATCTGTGAGGAGACATTACTGAGACCTTGATTATTTATTCTGAAGTGTTACAAGAGTATGCTACTCCATATAGAAAGCACTGGATAAAAACAGTGATGTGGGTTGGTTGTGGGTTGATTTTCTTTTTTTCCTCCTGACTGTTGAAAATATGGTTGCCACATGTCAAAATTACATGGTGTCACATTGTGATTTTTTTAATACATAGTCTTTTATTTCACAATCAGCTGTTGTTATCTACTGATGAAACCTGACAACATGTCAGGAAAAACTTTGCCATTTAGGAAGAATTACACCACTTCTGGTAAAGAACATTCTGTAAGGAAAGGAAAAGCATTGTTTTATTTTATTTGCATTACTTGCTTTGGTGGTTAAATCCAGAGGACTAGACATCCCTGGTGAGTGATTCTGCTAAAACTATTTCTAGGTTTCTGCAGATAGCTGTGAAAAGCAAAATACATTGCACTCAAATGTTAGTATATTCTTGTAGTTTTGCTCACTAAGGACCTAAATAAGAAAATTAAAACTCTAGTCTAGTCAGTGAAAAGTAAGAAAAAATGGTGAATGATGGCAGGATTATCCTGAGAAATAGGTGTCCATTCAATTCAGTTTTTCCCTGGTAAGTCACTGGATTGAAAAACCTCTGTTGCTTCTAGCACTGAAATGGGGAACTGAAATGCTTTTTTTTCATGATTTTGTACAGTTGCAAATCCCAATAAGAGTTTAAAATGACTGTCTGACTTTGCCCCTAAACAGTTCTTAAAAATACCATCTAAAAAAAGGCTTATGTGTCATATGTATGGTTTGGTACTTGTGCACAAATTAGTTGAACAGACTGTTCTCATAATAAGCAGCAATTCAATTGCAAGGTTTAAAAGCCACAAGCAGAAGTCTGAGGACACCAAATGTTGCTAAGAATTTAGGAAGAACATAGGAAATAGAAACTCCAGATTTTTCTTCTGTGTTTCTTCTGAACAATTCTGCTCCTTGCTGCTTCTCATCCTCTGAGAAAGCCAATCCTCTCAGGAGCCTGTGGTATGTTCACAACAGCAGAACAGCCCAACACTGTTAGGATACATCAAGAGTAAAGTCGTTCTGGTAGACCACAGTGCTACATTTGGAAAATTTTGTGGATTTTATTGGAAAAGTTGAAATAGATACCACCAGACCTTGTAGCCTTTTTCTCCCTAGACTGAACAACTTTGTGTGGAAATGTTAATTTTCCCCTTCGGAGCAACTAGAGATAAAGGAGTAGTTTGAGCTGCTTTGTCCTGAACAGATTTGAACAGTAAACCCTTGCTATAAGGCATGTGAACCAATTTTACCACCTCTTCTTTCTTTTGGCTCTTCCACTGGCCCTCTCCAGTCCATCATTATCATAGAATAGTTTGGGTTGGAAGGGATCTTAAAGATCATTGAGTTCCAACCCCCCTGCCATGGGCAGGGACACCCTCCACTAGCCCAGGTTGCTCAAAGCCTCATCCAGCCTGGCCTTGAACACCTCCAGGGATGGGGCATCCACAACTTCCTGGGGTAACCTGTTCCAAGCTTTATTAATTTTATTATGTATTTTTGAAGTGTGCATATTCTAGTATTTCCACAACATCACTGACATTGCTAATATTTTCACAAGTAATACTGTAAGGGCCACTATTGCCCACCAATATAGCTTGTCTCTTCTCCACACCTGCCTAGTATTGCCTCATTTATCCACTTAAAGATGGCAGTGGTTTGTTTGGCCCTGTTACAATACTGCAAGCTTACAATGATTATCACCCATAGTTATTTCACTCTTTATCCTCACTGTCAGCCACTGCATAGTTCTCTCCCATCTTCCCTTCACTGGTGCTGAATTTCCCCCTTGAGTAAGCACAGTCTGCATTCTGTATTTCTTAATACAGAATCTTCTTTAGGATTGTTTTGTCTGCATTGAAACATAAGAATAGATAGCTTATATCCACTATTGTGCTTAATTAGCTCTTTTAAACTATTTCAGATTACTGATGTTCTCTGAGCAGTGCGATTTTTGATGTCTTGATAATAAGTTTTGAACAAGTGGATTTGCTCTGGCTTGCCCTTTGCCTGAGAAATAAACCCAGTCACATGTGGAGTTTAGGTTCTGTAGACTTGCAGTCAGTGTGGGCTGACAAATCTTGTTGCCTAGACCTGCACAAGAGGCTGTTTGACATAATCTAGCAGTTTAAAAAAACATTTTTCTTTTTCCTAGTGCAAAGGCAGTTTTATTTAGGGCATGCAGAGCCTCAGTGATGCTGGAAGTCTGCCGTGCTCAAAGGCAACCTGTGGAGTTTTGTCAGAATCCTGACCGGGGTGAAAAACTAGTTTGTCTTTTCCCTTGTGGTGCAATTCTTCTGCTCCGGTTAGCTGTCAGCTCTCTTGAGCGTTTGGTTTAGCTGGCTCAACAATGGATCCAAGTGTGCAAGAACAGTACTGCAGGGAAGAAAACTTGAATGTTTTCCTGTTCTTTAGGTGGTTGTTGATGAAGAATCTTGCCAGTTCTTACATGGCTTAAAACAGTGACGAGGCCTTAGAGCAGCGGAGTGGGTCTCAGTTTTGCTGGACTTACCTGTTGTGTGACTGGAGTGCGTCTTGTGTTTGAATTTACAGTTTCAGAAATAAAAATAGGCTTTAAAATAGTTGCTGGAAATAGAAGACACACGTTGACGTAAAGGGCAGTAGCAATGGCAGGCCTTGACATGTGTCTAAGGATGGTTAGCTGGTGATGCTTAGCATCTCTGATGGTTTAAAAGCTGTGCTTCCTTGAGGCAGAGATGAAAAGAAACTAGTTAGACGCAGGCTGTTATTACAGAGACTATTTTATTTTTTCCCCTGTTCCCTCCCCCTCCTCAGTCACAACCTTTCAGAAATATTTTAGATTTGAGACTTGAGCTGGGGAAGCTTTCCTCTCCCTCTCTCAAGCTTTTGTATGTGTTCAGATTTGATGTGACATCTGGGCACGGTGGAGAGGAAGTGGGGGGTAGGGAGAAACACTGGAGAAGTTTCTTATCCCGCTTGTGCGTAATTAAGGAGCATGCGTCCTGGGAAAGGGGAATAAAGGCACCCCAGGTCCTGCCACAAATTACATGACTTACTGCTGGACTGAAAGTGGGCTTGACAGTTGCCAGTAGGTTGTTGCAGTAATAGCCCACCTACCAGTGGGAGAGTCAAAGGCTCTCTTCCCGTTGCTCCCAATGTGAGACCCCACTAAG
>NW_010113693.1:66262-67462 GCF_000699245.1 Pterocles gutturalis | reverse complement strand
TCCTCTTTGGAGAAGGACAGAGTCTGTGCTCACAGCAAGGCGTTGTGGGCAGAGGCTTGTGCCCAGAGGACAAGGCAGCCTGCACTGAATGATGTCTTATGAAGTGGAAAATAGCCCCAAGTGCTGTGTTTGGGGGGGAAGTTATTACAGCCTGGCCTAATGATGGATGGCATCCTGACATGGGGTTATTGTTTGAAGATGAAAAATGCGAGTAGTTCAGATTTTCTTACAGGAACTGACAGATTTTGTGGTTTTGGAAAGATAAAGTCTGTGACAGTAACAAAATGCCACATACCGATCAGCCTTGGCAGTAGATTACAGCTCTCAAAACAAAACTGGAAATGCTAAATTCTGCATTGTTTGTCTCCCTGTGAGCAAACACTGCACAATATAAGAGTGAAATATGTTACACCTTAACTGATTGCTACTATGTGCTTGTAGATTGTATGTTATAGAAATCTACACATCTGCTACCCTTTTCTGCAGCAGAATGATAGAGCAGGGAAGTACAAATGAGAATGCAAGACAAAAAGAATGAAAAGAAGGTGAGAAAGGGAGACTGTCCATGAGAAAAATGACACGTGGTGAGGTCCATCTTTTTTTAATACATTTTTTATGGCCAAAATTGCAAAATTTTACTGAGCGCACCATGGTGGTCCTTCATTTATATTGGTAGAACATAATGTATATATACATCTACCTAATTCAGAGAATACAATTGAGGCCATAGATAATGAAACACTAGCTCCTTTACTTCATAGTCTGATGCAAAGACATTGAAAGTTTATGATTTATTTCCTCAGCATTTAACAAGAAAGAAATTTAACAACTGCATTTGGAATCACAGAACTCTCCATTTAACATTGGCTTTCCCCTTTCCCTCCCTTGTTTAATTTTTTTATTTTCTTTTCTTTTTTCCCTCCAGGTGCTCAATACTTGCATGTAGTGCTTACGTAGCTCTGGCTTTGGGTGATAACCTTATGGCATTGAACCATGCAGATAAACTTCTTCAGCAACCAAAGCTGTCAGGGTCTCTTAAGTAAGTCTGATGTGGTCATTTCTTCTTTCTCAGCCCTGCTTTTTGCTGGAGAGTTCTGAGTTGAAGCTTCCACTGTCTGTAGCTGCTTGCCAGTTCTGCATCTGATGCAAAGAATTGCTTAGCCTGCTCCTGTTCTTGTTGAAGCCCTGACTAAATGTTCA
>NW_010113693.1:56053-66231 GCF_000699245.1 Pterocles gutturalis | reverse complement strand
GCGAGTCCCCTCGTTTGTGTATGACTCCCATGTAATTTGGAACCTACTGCTGCTTTTGTTGCTATTTGTTGATCTCCAGCTATGGGTTCCATGCAGTGGCAGGACTGTCAGGTCTCTGTCCTTATTCACTATGGGGCTGCACGCTCGTGTTGGCACAGCACAAGGGACAGGAGTGAGCAGCTGGTGTGGACAACATCAGCCCAAGTCAGCATGCTGCTGAAGGCTCGCATTGTCATTGCTCAGGTGTGGATTTTTTCACATTAGTACCTAAAAGCAGTAAATGGGTGAACTGGGTATTAATGCAATACTTTTTAAGCAAGCTGACTTCCATGCATGTGTTTCAAGTAATAGTTTATATGTGCTCGCATTAAAAACTGTATTCAATTTGTCTTACATAACAAATTGTGGGTGTTGTTACGCTGACATTTGGACCTAACCCTTTGGTGTTGTAGGTTTCTTGGGCATTTGTATGCAGCAGAAGCTCTCATCTCTCTAGACAGAATATCTGATGCCATCACTCACTTGAACCCCGAGAACGTCACTGATGTTTCCCTCGGGATCTCTTCAAATGAGCAGGATCAAGGTTAATTAATCCACTCTTCATTAGAACTGGTTATGCTTTCAGCTGCCTTCATGCTATAAATTTCTATGTACAAATATAGTTATTTATAAGATATCTTGTTTTAAGACTGTAGTTTTTGGGGAGGCTTTTTGTTTGTGTTTTTGTTGTGGTGGCGGTTTTGTTTTCCTGGCTTTAGTTCCTACTTTGTGTTTGGTTTGTCTTTTACATGGTTGCCATTCCTTTGAAGTGGTGAATTCTGTAACATAAATAGAACTATATATGAGAGCTGCTTTTGTTAAGGGTACAGTTATGGTTAAGTTTGGGCTTCATACCTTTCAGCTTTTTTAGTCTCTAAACCAGCTTTGGAGTACCAGTGAAGTCTATTTAGTGCATTTAGTAAGAGATAGGAGTGGGAGGAACTTAGTAGTTAATCTGTACCTTCATCTTGCATTGCTTCCAGTTGGGAGTGTGTATTCTGTAACAGAAAAATACTTCAGAGCCCATCTGTAAGTCTACAGCAGCTCTGATTTCAGTGATATACCTGCAGTTTAAACTTCACTGTCTGCAAACCTAAAAGGAAAACATTAAAGACAGGAAGTCTTAAGTGGCATAAACTCTTGAGCAAACTGATACGTTTTCCCTCTTTAATGTCAGATCATAAAGAAAGAAGTATACTTTTATCTTTAAACCTTATTACAAAAATTGTACAAAAAGCTCATGGATCATGATGGGTTTTGTGGGTTTTTTTCTTCGTAGGGTCTGACAAAGGAGAGAATGAGGCAATGGAATCTTGTAAGTACCAAAGTACCAGCCACCATATTCAGAAGAGTACAGGAACTTACCAATTGGCCAATTTGGAATAAAAGTGTAAGAAAAAAAATAAATTTTTTTTAATTCTAGCTGGCAAGCAGACCCCGCAGTGTTATCCTAGTTCAGTCACATCTGCACGAACAATGATGTTGTTTAACCTTGGAAGTGCTTACTGCTTGAGGAGTGAATATGACAAAGCTCGAAAGTGTCTTCATCAGGTATGAAAAACAAATCTCAAGACAGCTTTAGGGACAAATGTACTTTCTTCCAAGTGCCATTTAGATCACAGCAAATCCTGGTGATTTCATAGCCCAGGTCTATCTGTGGACTTTGCTGAGATGGCAGCTCTCTTCTGTCTTTATGAACCAATCAATATTAGTAACATAAAATAAGGGAATTTCAAATTTCTTACTTGTTTAAATAGTTCTATACCACTATGGGAAGCATTTTTTTTTCTAGATCATATCTAAACAGTGGAATATGACTAGGAAGCCTTTTCACTTTTTCTAAGGTTTGGGTTTTTTTAATGGTCCAGTAGTAATTGTATTTCAGAGGATAAAGTTCTTGAGGGCCTTGAGTGTACTTCTCTCTAATCAGTTATAACTCACCATCTAAGCGATTAATTTAAGGGCTGTGAGAACAAACTGCAATTCTGCTGGAGGTATGTCTCTTGCCTGCCTCTTGTCCCAAGAATTCTCAAGTACTGCTTTTGAAACTGCATCTTCACTTAGCTTGTGTGATTTGATCTTTCTTATGGCTGGGACCCATCTTTCAATGACGATGTTGATCTCTCTTTGCAGCCATTCCTGTCCCTCAGGAGACTACTCAAATGCATTGTTGAGCTGCAAACTGAAACAGCAGTCTTCCAAATTGCTTTGTAGTAGTTGTGTAGGTGAACAGGTTCAAATTTTGTGAAGTTCTCAACCGCTTAATGCAGTTGTCTTGCTCTTTTTCCTCACAAGGCTTCTTCAGACTGGGCAGGTGTCTATGCCTGGGCTGTGTAGCACATGTGTAAAGCCCAGAGGAGTGTAAGGCCGTCAGTGGAAGTAAAGTATAGTAGGTCTCTGCATCTACAATAAGTTCATTGACTTCATAGCCAAAAAATATTTGTATATGGAAAGCTAATGACTGATCCTTGTTAACATTGTATTCTGAACTTTGGAGCAGTGGAGGTTACCTTCTTCACCTGTCATCTCACCAGGAAACCACAGTAGCTTGGCCCAAGAATTACAGACTTATATTAACACAAGCATACTGTAGATGGTGCTGCTAATTAGTGTGAAACAGTCTTGCAAGGCAGTTAATCGTTCAGTCTCTCCTTGCATACATAAACCTGATGGGAGCATATTAGTTTGAAAAAAAAATCTTACCTTTTAGTTTATGAATTATTTGTTTTTGTTAGCTAAGATAATGGTAACAGTCTTGCAAGACAGTTAATCGTTCAGTCTCTCCTTGCATACATAAACCTGATGGGAGCATATTAGTTTGAAAAAAAAATCTTACCTTTTAGTTTATGAATTATTTGTTTTTGTTAGCTAAGATAATGGTAACAGCCTTGTCAAGGGGCACTTTCTTTGAGCTGGATGTTTCTCTTAAGCACTTTTTCTCCCCACCCACTTCTTCTTTTTCAATAAGGCTGCTTCACTGATCCACCCCAAAGAGATCCCTCCAGAGGCTATTCTGCTGGCTGTATATCTTGAATTACAGAATGGTAAGGAAATTAATTTCTTCCCAACATTAAAGACCCTAATTTAACATATAAGCTGCAATGTTGAATGTAACTGGATATTTTAACATTTTAGATTTTTTCCTTGAAGTTTACAGCTAACTCTCATAGGCAAAATGTTAGAGCAAATTCTTAAGTTTTGAAATGTTCTGTCAACCTAAATTTGGGATATAAGGGGAGGAGGGTGGTAGTCATCATTCCTCATCTTTATAGAGTTGTGCCAGTATTTTGAATTACACCCTTTAGGCCCTGTCTCCATTTTACATGTATCTGCACCTTCATTTCCATTGTTTATTGCCATCCTGTTCTAACACACTCCAGACTTCCTAAACATTCATCTTCTGAGTTGAAATCTTCTCTACTTTGTGCAGAAATCAGCGGTCTTGGATAGGCTCAGTAAAGCCTTGGTGAGGTTTATAGTATAAAGAGGGCTTGAAAGGCTTTTCATTAAAAGAACACTGCAATCCATGTTGCCCAGAGAAGCCATGTCAAGGTCTGTGCAAGCAAGTACTGTAACAAAGCACGTCATATTGATAACTCTTCCAAAATCCTTCCTTTTGAAGGTTCACTGTGTTTGCATGGAAAAAACTCCCTACATAATGGGAAACTGTAAAGATTGCACTTGAATGCTGCCGTGTGAGCAGACTGGTACAGCTGCACCATTGAAGCTGTCATGGTTGTGGACCTGTGCCCCTGGGGGCTTCATATCTCAGTGCTGTGAAATCTTCAGTGTACTTGTTCCCCTTCAGTTCTCTTGCATTGCAGGCACACAAATGACTTGAGCATTTGTATTAAGCATTTGTATGCTTTTCTTAGAAACATCTTTATAAGTTGGAATTTTGGAAATCTTTATTTCTGCATCAAAATACAACAGAGCAGAAGAAAGTAGAAACTGGGATTTAAGTCTCTCACCCCCTTCTAAGTATATAACCAAAAGGAGCTAAAAACATTTTTTGTTCTGTAAATGGCAACAGAAAGGTGCATCTCTTCTGAAGCCTAAAATGTGCATGAAAGAAAAGTATTTTTCTCCTACAATTTTATAGGTTTAATTTTTAGCAAAGAATAATTTTCTGATTTATATTGGTATTTATTTGATGGGCCATGCATATAGTTGAAACTCAGTTTTCTTTTTTTAATAATGCTTTATATACACCCTTGCTATTTGCATTACTGTCTGTAATGTCACATTGTGAGAGCATTTTGTATGAGACCTGGAGTCTCACTGTGCAGACGGGACAGAGAAGAGGTGCCCTTCTGGAATTCTGAAGGTGCTCTGGCATCTTCCAGCTCTGAGACAGAAGAAGCTCAATGTCTCCATACAGGTAGAATGGAGCAGTGCAGTTGCTTCACATTGACTTTTCATGCCCATGTCAGTATTTCACTGAAGCGGAAGACTGCTGACTTGTGTGTGGCCTGGGCCCAGGGCTGGCTTGTCAGCTGTCCTGAGAACAGTGACTCCCAAGTCATACAAAGCTACTTTTTTCCCCCTATTATTTTAATCAAAAGTTGTCTTGTAGGTAACACACAGCTGGCACTGCAGATCATCAAGAGGAACCAGCTTCTCCCTTCTGTGAAAACACTCTCTGACATGCGGAAGAAGCCTATTTTTCAGCCAGTCCACTCAATCCAGCCCATTCAGATGCCAGCTTTCACCACTGTTCAAAGGAAGTGAGGTCGTGCTTCAACCTGCTGCTACCCTGCCCAGGAGGGCTTGGGATTTTGTATATTTTTTTTTAACCTAGGATACCTGCATACCCCAATTGCTGGAGTGTGTTCATTTATGTAAATTTTTAATAAAATATGTAAACACAAAGGCATGCCTTAGAGGTGTTTGTAGAGGTTATTCATAAAGGAAGAGAGGTCGGTTATCTGTTTACAAAGGAGTAGTAGTTTACTTACCAAAAAAGAAGGGGTTAACCACGTGTGTAATTCAGCTCTTTTTAAAGCAAATAGGAGGGAGGGAAGCAACTAGAAGGAGAATACTATTCTATGTATATGTTCTATACTAGAAGGCAGGCAGATGTGCGTGCATGCATGCCCCCATGCCTGCCTCCTGTTTCCTGTAGTTACCTTATTATTTTAAGCATAAAGAGCACAGCTCCAGTGTTACCAGGGCAAGCCCTAGCGCCAAGGGTTAGGAGTGTCTTTCAAACCTCTCTAAAAAGCTCTTTAAAACTAGCAGCTATCCTGCTGCTCTACAAGTGTTACGCTACAGTGGGGGGGGTGTGTGATGCAGGTGGTTGGTAAGTAAGGGGCCTGTTCTGCTCCATGCAGGCTGCAGTGCTTCCCTGCTGTAAAGGGGGTGGGGTGGGGGGGGCTGTTCCTGAATCTCCTGCCTCAGGGGCTCAAGGGGTGGCAAGAGCCAAAAGTTTACCAACACAGGAAAGGTGCAAGAGCTGACACAGCTGCTAAACCTTTGTCACTGAGGAAGGGGCAGGGGTATATAGGGCAATGGTTGTAGCAGGCAGTGGGTCCTCTGAAGGGACTAGTGCTGGGGAACATTTGCCTTAGCTGGATGGAGGTTGTGTTGGGGGTTTTAGTTTTTTGGTTTTTTTTTTTCCGTTCCTGGTCTTCCTTTGTCCTAAACAAAGGTGTAATAGTGCAGGTAGAGTGGAAGAGTGCCTTGCTGTAAGAAAAAGGATTTTTTTTTGTGGTTTTTTTTTTTTAAACAGTTTCTGCTTCAGCAGAATACTGCTTTCTTTCAACTTTTGTTCAAACCAAGAGCTGTAAGATAGCAGCATAAGCAAATGACCCTCCTCTTAGTGTGAACATTAAAGTCTGCCTTAGGCTTTAATCCAGGCATAAGCTAATCAGAGCCCAGCATGCAACATCACCACCCCTCCTCACCTCCCCTTGCTGTTTTATGTCATTTCAGCTATTCTGAGACTTTGCTCGCTAACACCTTATCTATCTCCCTGTGCTGCTGGCATTCTACTTTGCCTCCAGGCACCACCAAGGTCGCATTTTCAAGCACCCACCTGAAGTGCAGGCCCTGCAAGTTCTGCTGCTCTCAGTAACTTGAGCATTAGGTAGTACAGATATCCTGGGTTCACCCCCAAGATCTTCAACAAACCACAACAGACAGAAGACTAGTAAATTTATTAACGTGCAAATTGTGTGTGTGCCCTCAGCAGGCACCTAGTGAGCATGAAGCAGTCCAGCAGAAACTTTAAGAACTGTTGGTGCCCCTCTTTGGCTAGCTCACTGGCGTCAGTGCTTTTCAGCGTAATGATCAAGTTACTTTTTCAGTAACTGTTCTATGGCTGAAGGATGTGGCACACACTGTCCTCAAGCAGAGGCAAGCTGAGAAACTGGGTGTAGAGATTACCCTTCTGAAAGAAGGGAGAAAGGGAGCCCAGAGTCTGTCATGTCTATTGACTGATTAAATACAAGGTTGAAGATGCTCACTGTGTGGTCCTGGGCCCTGACTAGAGATGATTCTTGCTGCTCTTCCCCACCCCCCCCAAGAATGCTGGGCCTTCACACATAAAAGATGCTAATACCTTGCTGCAGCAGTGCCCACCTCCACCCGGAGGCACTCAGTGCTCCCCTCGAGGCTTCATGAAGGATGCAGTTGCTGTTCCCCAGCTACCCCACATCCCATCACAGCTGCATTTGCATGTGACCAGGAACATTCACCCCCAGCTCTCCCCTTGCAAGGGCTGTGCTTATGCCCTAAGGCAGCTGCATTGACCACAGCAGCTCTGGGATTTTTTCCCACTCTGTCTGTAGCACTGCTCCTTGAAGAAAGGGGTGAACAGTGGCAAGTTTCAGGTGTCAGGGTTCAGTTTTACCATTAACAGAGGAGGAAAATAAACATCAAAACACATCCAGGAAGGGATGAGTCAAGGCCCTGCTTCTCTCTCTGGCACTGCCTTTTCCCTCAGTTGCTTTTTAGTCTCCAATAGTAAAGAAGTGAAGGTCAAGTGAAACTGCAAGCTCTCCTGTGGTAAAAGCAGTGGAAGCAGGAGCAGCACAGGCAGGGCTGTGTGTTCAATTAGTAAAGTCAGTAATGCTTAGTTTTTTGGCTTATCCTGCTCTTCCTGCCCTCCCCCTGCCTTCAGGATCTCACCCCTGCAGTCAGGTCCTGCACTCTCTCCCCCCCAAGCACAAGTGGAGGTACCTGTTGCTATCTCAGCTGCCTTTGCCCACATGCTGGCAGGGGCTTAGACCTAAAGATTTTGGCAAGAAAGTGGACAACAGTGACGACCCTGGCCAGTCATGGTGCAATGACTGTGCAGCACTTCTTCAGCAGCATCCAGACATCTCATGGTGCTCAATGAGCTTCCAGGTTCTGGTTGTCTTCAGGGAGGCAGCACAGAGAAGCCAAGGGAATGCAGACAGCCGGCCAAGGTGGCAGTCTTGAAACTCATCTGAGCAGCCTTTCCCCCCTCCTTCACAGGGTCTTCTCTCCCTCCTTTCAACTTGAAGTGATCTGTACTGCTGCTTTGTTGCCAGGTGCTCCAACAGGAAGAAAGTGTGATGGTCGGGTTAGATTTTGATGTACAGAGCACAGGATGGTGCTGAGCAGTCCTACAGTTGTACACCACTGGGGCCAGAAAGCATCTCGGCTTTGAAGAGCTAATGCAGTCAGCACTTTCAGAGACTGGAATCCACCTCCACGTCTACCCATGCTGGGAATTCAGTCAGTAGTTTGACTTCTCAAGACCTTACTTGCTGAAGAGCATCTTGCCATGCTCACCATGTCTTTTCAAACCTGTTCCAAAGTAGTAAGGAAAAAACCCACACCTTTTCTGCTTACCCAGCTTACACTGCTGGCGCCAGATACACTATTGAGTGGTCTGGTGACTTTGCTTTACCATACCACTCAGTAAAAGCTTTACTTTCACTGTTGCACAGGTAAAGAAAGGGAAGCCTAGAAACAGATTTAACAAGGTTGAACCAGGAACTTTCTGTCAAAATACTGGAAAAACCACATGGAATACAGGTGGTGAGTCCAACCAATATCAAAACCATTTCCTTCAGTCATAATTGTGAGGCTGTTTTTTTTAAGAGATCAGACAACTAAGGGTTTGACACTGCATCAGAACTGCTTTAAACACTTCTCTCCACAGTACCCCAACATTTATCCTCTCTCCTTTCAAAGCAGATGCCTTAAAGTTTTCAGCAGTCATCACCTGGAGGCAGCCAGGTTGAAATTCAGGCAATAGCTTTTTCTTTTTTGCATCCTGACACATGAGAAGGTTTTGTCTGGGTAATACAGAAACACATGCACACAGATTTGCCATGAAAAAAAACCTCACATTTATTTGATTAAACAAAAATAAAATAAACTGCATAGGAACATTTTAAAGTCCAGAGAGACACTGACTTTGTTTTAAGGCTGCCAGTAGCTGATACATCGTCTCCTTGCTACATCCTTCAGCCTTCCCTATGGACCACAAAGATACATTCAGAAGCCTCCATTAACACAAGGGTTCTAACACTTTGATCACTTATTCTATGTAGAAGTTTGCACATAACCTGTCATGCTTTCTTCTCTGCAGTACTTGACATCTGACATCTAAAAATGTCACTTTTTGTCCAAGTAGAAATGTGATGCCCTTTTTGGAGAATGGAAGTTCTTGTCACAGCCTGTTTCATTAACAATTAGATATAAAAGCTCTGAGCAGCTCATTAAAAGCAGAACACTGTCTGTCCTGCTGAGACATTTATATTATTATTAGGAGAGCAGCTTGATTAATCACTAAAGTAGAAGAGAAACAACTGCAACAGACTACAAAACCAAATGACTCAAGATGGTTTTGTCAGTCCTTGGATGTTGGGCATTCTGGATCCTGTTGCAAACCTGCCCCAAGGCAATGCTACTTCCACAGTGGTAATGAAGTTTCATCAGATGGGGCCATATATCTACAGTTAATTAAACGAGGGGAGAAAAAGGCACGTGTTTGTGACACTGGTTTCATGTGGACAACTTCCTTTTTGTTCAAGGCTTCCAATTTCTACTGGACTTAAAATTGCAGGTTGTGTTCAGCACTCTCGCTACTCTAAGGAATTGTGCACAACCAAGCAGCGCATGACAGGTAATGCACAGTACAAGCAAGAGTCACATACAGTAAGAAACCCCCACCAACTCAGGTGACTAAGCACACCTTGCAAACTAGTTAAAAACTTTTTAGTCATTTTACAAAAGAAACTAAAAACAAACCCCAGAAACAGACACCTCTCCCTCTGAAGGAAAAACTACTACATTGCCTGAAAAGGACTCTACAAACCTATAAAAGGACTTTTTTTTAAACTAGTCTGGTAGTCCAAAAGGAAGTTACTTAACTATATCACTACACAGACACTTAACATTCAGTCAGTAAGGCTCTATGAAAAGAGCTTTAAAAATTATCTACCTGAGTTTGTAAGTTGATACAATCATTAATAGAAGGTCTAAGACCATGCAGGTACACAAAGCATTTTTAGAACCATTATTGGTTAAACAATGATGGAAAAAGACGCCAGTCTGGCTCGTTAACCCGTAAGATCACTTAGAGACATCAATGTACATTTTCCACCATAACATTTACCAAACCCAACACAGCCTATCATTATTAGGGGTCTCCTGTACCCACTTCTGTCACCCCCTAATATGAGCAAGGGAGGGAAAAAGATCTGATATAGAAATCTGAAAATGTGCTTCTGCAACTTTACTCCACAGGCAACACAAGGGGCATGTTGCATGTCACTATTAAAGCTGCATAAAACCCCAACATACTGGTTTTAAACTGCCTCTCCTGAGAATGTCTGAACCTAAACTGCCCTCCAGGAATAGAAACTCAGTTGCTTTGTCATGGTGGAAAAAATCCCATTGAGTCAAGAAACCTACTAGTACAATCACCAAGTCAAAAAAGATCAGGATCTTATACCCTTCAAGCATTTGGTACAGCATTGTGTTTACAGCAATCGTAATGTTAGTCTTTCCAATCAGGACATATTTGTAGGCATGGGTAAAAGTTTTTCTCTTGTAGAGAGAAGACCTAAAGGTCTTACGGACGTAAGAACACTGTAAATGAACATGAAGTATGTCACGTCAGCTAGTTGTGTCATAATACTGAAGAAGTTAACACTTCC
>NW_010113693.1:52166-56022 GCF_000699245.1 Pterocles gutturalis | reverse complement strand
AGGGAAAACAGAACAAACTCAAAAGCATTTCGGGGATCTCAGTCCCATTTGCCTGAACATCTGGTTTTATTTACAGATTCCCTACCAAGGGCAGCTTAGTATTTCCATGAGCAGGCAGAAAAAAAACAAAAGCAAGCAGTCACCACATTGTACACACTTAGTATCTCCATTCCAATTAAAATGCTTGTCCAACAGGCAGGATGAATCCTTCCCCCAAGCAGATTCTCCATTATTTCTCAAGCCTGTCTGATGTTAAATTGAGGTAGACGATTTACTTCTGCAAAGTGAGGTAGAACTTCAAGAAAAAGATAGTGGCATCTCTAGTTGTGCATTTTGTACCACAGCAAACTGGGTTTCAAACTCCCAAGGACTCAAAGACCAAGGTACAAATATTTGTCTAACGCAAGTACCAGTGTTCTTTTTTTATACAGCTCCAAACTGTTTGTCTAAATATCTCTACTTTTAAATACCCTATTACCTTTTGGCACCATTTGGCTTACACTCCTTTAAAAAAAAAAAAACAAAACACAAAACACTTTGGCACAATTTTTTTTTTTTTTAAACCAGAACGGAACAAAAAAATCTTATGATCAGAGTTACGGCAAGATAAGCCTATACGCCTGCTCTCTTCAGAAATTAATTTTGGTTTAACTGTAACATAACAGACTGGGCCCATTTTCCTGCAATTCCAAGGGAATGCCATATCCAAATGCCTTGTTCTTTCTCCCAATCTTGGTTACATGTGGCCCCACTATGCATTAGTTTTCAGGTGTTGCCTCAATTCCTTCGGTTTCTTTACAAGTTTAAGTTTTATGGTCTTCCTTAAATAAGTTATATTTCAAAGGTACTACATAAAAATGAGTGAATTATCTGAAGGACCTGCATTATCAAGTACTGAGTCTGCTTCAGTTTACTACTGAAGTTCCTGCTTAAATAGTTCTGAGAAAGTACAACATTGCTTCATAGGCTGGACCTAAACCAGCCATACTGACCGCTGAGAACATCTTGTCAAGCAAAAAGTTTACCGAGAGCCACTGGTCTAACCTGGCATAGTGAAATTCCTTTGGGAGTTCTAGTAGACAGGTCTGCCACCAGCATCTGTTGTTCCCCAGTGTCAGAGCTAAGAGAAAGAGGCACACACTCACCTCACCCTTCTCCAGGCCATTTCCACTAGTTAAGAAGATTACTCTGAATGCTTGTTTGGTTTGCAATCCAGCTTCAAAGCCTTGTTTTTTCTCTCTCTACGCATGTATGTTAGGATACTGGGGGGCATTAACCTGAGAACATGCATAGCCTGAGAACATGCATGGAAAAAACTGAGCAAGGTTTGAATCTCATTTAAGTATTACTTTGTAAAAGCCCCTATGGGGCATCTGATGTTGGCATTGTATATTATCACTACTTATTTTCATTGCATATAAAACATTCAATTTTATAAGCTACACTACCACTTTTCAATGAGACCAAGCGTGCTTCGCACTATCTATGACAAAGATAAGTAATTCTTTTGGATAGCTAAACAGTAGTGTTTTTAAAACCAAAAAGCTCCCCAACACATGATGTCAAACACGGTTTGGTTTGTAAGCAAATCCCACTGAATTAAATAGACAGCAGCTTAGAAAGAGTTAAAGTCATTCCTCTTCCTGACAGAGCTGGACTAGGGGTTTGTGCAATGGCTCCATACAAAACAGCAAAGGGCAACTTCAGCATCTGTCACCTTCTACGCTGTGCAGGCTGGAGAGAGGCAAAAAGGTTTCTGCAGTTCAACACAATTCTGAATGCACACTTAATGTGTGGGTTTTGGTTCTGTGGTGGGTTTTTTTTTGTTTGTTTGTTTAGTTGGTTTGGGATTTTTTCATTACTTATTTTATTTTTTTTAAATGCTTGGAAAACTGCTCTCTTCTAGCCCCCAAGAAGGGGGAAACCCAACAAGCATTAAAGCACAAGAGCATTTCTAGCTCACTCCAACCCTGTCAGCCACTCTGGTCAAGGTATTAAAAGACCTGGCGTTTTCATGAAGACATGATAAGATAAATGCAAGAACACTGCAAACTAAACATTAAAGCTTTCTAAACCAAAAGTTTTCTTTGGTATTTAGATCTTGCAGGCTATTACTTTTCACAGCCCAAGTTGCAAATAATTATTGGACTGAAGAATAGAAGACAAACACGGGACACGTCACAACTGTAGGCCACCCCCAAAAAGGGAGGAATGTACACGAGCAGTTGAAGGCAAACTAGCTTTCTCTCATGCCCATATTTTGAGTGGCCACAGAAATTTAATGACAGACACCTGTATACGATTATCCTTTAGGGACTATTTTTAAACCATGCTATCCTAAGAAGTTAAGCCTAACTGAAACATACTGCTTTGAAGAGTTTGCTTCCTTGAGGCTTTGGCTGGAAGGCAGCACAGTTATTTTACCCTATTTAATTTAGGTGTTTCTCCTCACCCTTCTTTCAAAAGAGGTTTTGCCATCTCATGAATCTGTCTGTCTCTTTCTGATCCTTTAGTTTAAGCCTCCTCTGGAGTACTGGCTGTCTGCACACATCATCAGGATTTCTACAAAACCCACAAAGTTAACACTCCTTGGAGAGGAAAAGCAGCAAGAAGGAAAGTGCACCTTGTGATTTCTCACAAACTTGTGAAGAGCCTTTCAATCTCGGGTCACTTTTGTGCGTGGTGGCAGAGAGATTAACCCCTTCCTCGAGGACGGTTAAGGCTCTTCAGATTTTTTTATAATGACCATATTTATTTTTCAGAGATCTTCTCTTGCAAACAGTAAGGTAAATCCTGTGGCATTTCCAAGCCTAACAGTACTGACACATGATTTTTTTTTCCACTGCAGAGAGACAGAAGACTCCTCTGTCCCCTACTATAACCATTCTTTTTTTTGTCACCAAAGGCCTTACCCAGAGGGTGAAGCAACAGCTCTGTAGAGACCATAATCTGCATTAACAGCTGAACTGGAATGCAAGAAATTGAAGAATAAAACCAGTTACTTCCAGGGACTCAGTCACATTTTGCTAAAAAGATCTCTATGCTCCCAGAAAGCTTCTGCTTCTCAGAAAAGCTGTTTCTATATCCCTGAAAGGGCTAACTTCCCCCTGCCTCCAAGCTTGTAAAGATCATATACTTGTATTTTACACATAATTCTTCAGAACTGCCCTGGAAAAAAAGCAGCAAAGTTTCATTTGATGATTTTGATGCAGTTTGCCTTATGCTGGTACTGGTAACTTTTGACTTGAATCTGTAGCAAGAGACGTATGGAGCTACAGGCCCACCCCCCACTGACAACTAGAGTAAGCCTTCCTGAATTTTTCAGTCCAACTCTTTGGGGAAGCCAGAAGATTAAAAAAAAATTTGTCACTGATAGAGTTATTGCAATCCTCTTTAAACACAAAAAAAACCTGCTGACTTCTCCAAAATGCACCCTGACTCTCCAAAGCTGTGCTTATTTCTTACTTTTCCAAAAGGTACCACTTCTGTTCCAACGAATACAAATGTTATTCCCTTAAAGTCTCTCTATGGGGAGGGGCAAAAAAAAGCTACTAATTTCACAAGAAAGTAAATCCAAAGGGTTTGATTTTCCCTGTTTCAATGCTCCTTGTAACCTCTTCTGGTTTTTTTTAGGCGCACTGATAAAAGAAACTATCTTTTTTTAAAACTAATTTAGCTTTCAGGTGAAAGGGTAAAAAGAAATACTCAAATGACAGGATACATTAAAGGAAGTCTTGCTTTTTATCTAAACTTCACAACTAAGCCACTAAAATGAACAATTTGGTTTAAACTTAAAGAATTTTTGTGCATTTTCATCAGCTTCACTTTGTGCTGTTGGATTACTGTGTTTCAGAAA
>NW_010113693.1:50200-52144 GCF_000699245.1 Pterocles gutturalis | reverse complement strand
AAAAAGATGCAAACTTGCTCTTCCTGGCGAGTGAATCCCACTCACTTTCACAAAACGTTCAAAGTCGCCTGGGAACAAGACGCTGTGCTCACCAGTAAATCAAACACACTGAGGTATAAAAAGGAGAACAGGAAAAAGTTCTCTGCTGCAGCAGCAATTCAAAAAAACCACAAGAGTCCCCCCTCCCATATCCCCACCCACAGAACTGCAGTATGGTCAAGAACACAAATTCTCTACAAACACCTACTAGCATTTTCTCCATTTAAAAAGTTACATAGAGCCTTTTTTTTTGGCTTAGTCTACAGAGCCCAGCACACAAACCACCTAATGTGCACAGCAATGCTTGTTTGTTTGTGCATGAAACCCCATCAGAGGGGGAGAGGTAAAACATTCTGAACTGTTAGTGTGTGGGGATGAGGAGGGGGCAAGAAACCAGGGAGGGAAGGGAGGACAATGAGGTAGATAGAATTTAACTTTACAGGCTCACTCCCTGCAGAAAAGATAAGTACATTCATCTGTAAAAAAATTAAAGATGAGGTAGGTTTGAATTAACGTTGTATTTTTTCATTTTCTCTTAGAAGAATTTCCCTGAGACAGTTTCTTCCTAATTCAAACACAGATCAGAAGATGAGAATTCGATTGTTTCCAAAGTCGACCACAACAATCATGCCATCAGGGGTGACGGCTATACCTGAAGGACGGTCCATCTGACCAAAGCCACTTCCCTGAGTGCCAAACTTGCATAAAAAGCTACCATTTGACTCGAATACCTGCACACGGTGATTCCTGGAATCGGCCACAATGATGCGGCCCTCTTGATCCACTGCCACTCCCTGCGGGCGCAGGAACTGGCCGTTCCCAGTGCCCTCCGAGCCCAGGAAGCGTGCCGACTGGCAATCAGGATGGATGACGAGAAGGCGATGGTTGTTGAAGTCTGTCACGACCAAGTGGCCCTCGTGATTGAAAGTCACACCTCTGGGGGAATCAAAGTGCTTCCAGAGTGCCCCTTCGAAGCCATACTTGTTAAGAAACACACCGTCGGGCCCAAACAGCTGAACGCGATGGTTCCTTGTGTCAGAGACCAGGATCTTTCCCTCTGTGTTGACAGCCACATCCCATGGGTAATTGAATTGCCCATTCTTTGTTCCTTTCTCCCCAAACTTCAGAATGAACTGCCCCTCAAATGTGAAGATCTGAATGCGATGATTGTCCTTGTCAGCCACAACGATCCTACGCGAGATGTCGCAGGCCACACCGGCAGGTCGATCAAACTGGCCTGGCCGGGAGCCCAGCGTGCCAAACTTATGATGGAAGGTACCGCATGGTTTGAACACCTGGATGCGGTTATTACTGCGGTCAGCAACTATGATGTAGCCTTCTTTGTCTACGCTAACCCCCCAGGGGCGGCAGAGTTTGCCGTCACTGTCTCCCTCGCTGCCAAAGGAGAGCCCCGGCAGCCCGATGCCAATGTAGCTGCGCCCAGATTTCACCACGACTTTGAAGGGGCTGTTCTCAATGTGTTGGTTGCACATCATCACAGACACCAGGTGCTCACCCTCTAGCTGTGGACGGTAGCTGATGAGATAGGTCCCGTTCTGCTGATCACTGACATCTGCCCCAAAAAGGTTTCCATCCGGGCCCATCACCACTGCAGAGATCATGTCACCTCCTGAAAGACGAGGCTCACCGTCATGGTCATAGCCTATCACTGTGAAAGAGGCCACTTTGCCCTGCAGTGCACGCTTGAGTCCTTCCCCAGTGGCTTTGGTTAGAGGAGCAAAAGCCCCACTGCTGACAAAGCCCATTGACTTAATGGCCATATACAATGCCTGGTCAGGGGGAGTGAACATGATCCTGTCATCTTCCTGTGGCTGGAGAAGGCCTCTCACATTCTTCAGCTCCTGCACCTGAGCCAGCATGCGGTCCCGAGCCAGGAGAATATCC
>NW_010113693.1:47595-50178 GCF_000699245.1 Pterocles gutturalis | reverse complement strand
CTGAACTGCACTAATGGTGTTGTCCAGCTTATTTAGGTTCTGACGTAACTTTTCAACTTGCAAGTAGAGTGACTTAGCCTTGACTTGACGAATCTTTTCCACCTTGGAGGGGAGGAGCGGGGGGCAGGGGCAGGCAGGGGGGAGAGAAAAGCACACTTGCATCAGGAAAGACAACCCGTAACACAAACATTTCATTATGTCACTCTTCTACATAAAAACCAGGTGTGCAGTTGTTGCAGCATGTGGACACAGAACTGCAGAACAAGCCTCTAAAAGCCATAATGGAAAGAAGCAGAAATTAATTTGATTATTTATCCAAAGTTCAGGATTATTCTCCTCTCCCACCCTCCAGCCAAAATCACACAAAAATCACACACAAAATCACACACTCTGCAGATCTGCTGCATCAGAATACCATTTGAAAGGAGTCATCACTTGCTTACTAATAATGATTTGCTTCCTCAAATGCTATTCCATTTTCTAGCTGCAAGGTACTTGACAGATAATCCAAAAGTACATCTTTAAATTTAGACTCCAGGGAGGACAGAGATTACTGCAGGCTCTCAAGAAAGAGCTGAAGTTGAGGCTTCTCTAACCAGAATTGAGACCAATTTCAGAAGGCAGCCTGTTATCACACAAAGTTGAGGCTAGGAGTCAGCATCAGGTAATGCACATGGGCTCTTGTCATTCCCCTGCCTGCTAGAACAGTTTTCATGTGACTGGATAATATCACACATCTATCTCCAGGGAGTTCTAGGGTCCAGTTATTTTAATATTTTCTTGCAAATACTGGCAGTCATGCTGAGCTACTGCTTTGCAACAGGATGCTTTGTAATGTCACTTCTAATGATGCAGAAGGTTGTTGCCAGTCCCTGCTTGGGGGACTGAAGCTCAAGCAAAAATGGTTTGTTTGTAACTATTTTATACAAGCCTATGTTTACTTGTGAAAAATCACTTTAGACCATCTGGCAAAGACACCTGCCTTATAAAACTTAGGAAACATGTAATTGCTTTATTATTGCAAAAATACATTTCCTTATGTCTGAATACCTGCTTGGCTGCAGAACAACACCAGCAAGGTATTTTAATGAGGGACAACTCACACTCTGAAGAGTCCTTAATTATACACTGACTAGATAACAAATGTACAAACATGCTATTTCATTTAAAGTTAAGACATGCAGGTTTTAACCAGACTGTTAAAAAAAGAAGTCAGAGCTGCCTCCTCCAATAGATTTCCAAAACAGATTACTAATCTGAGGTCTCATTTTAGGTACCCAAAATTGTTCACTAACACTCTTCATGTGAGGGCTTAATACACTCAGCTTTTTTGCTAGAATGATTTCCCACCACCACCAAGTTTCCTTCTCAAAATAATGTTTCATAACCTGAAGAGAACTTGCTCTCAGTTGCGCACATTCCAATAAAGTGCATTTATGCAGCCTCTTGGGATGCGAATATCTTAGGGGCAGGTCTTAATTCTCCTGCACCAGGAATACCTCAAAAGAGAAGTGGAAAGTGAACTTATCTCCCTCAGTCCAAATACCTCAGAAAAAGCAAAACTAGAAGTATAGTATCTACATAAAGTGTATTTTTAATCTTGCCGTTGGCACTTATAAGAGAACTACAGAAAAACCAGCTTCTCTTTTAGGGGATAGTCTCACTATACCTAGAGCAGTTCCTTACAATAAACTCTTACCAGAATGGTCAGTTTGCTGGCAACTCATATTAAACCTGGAAACTACTGTTCCAATCAACATTGATGGAGAAGAGGTAGGGGAGAAGTGCTGGACAGCACTGCTTCCTGGCAGAATGCACCTCACTAACTGCAAGTACGTGCCATCCTGCCTGGCTCTGCATCCTCCTCTCAGAATACTACACACGCATCATAGCTGAAGTGCAGAAGTTTGGGGTTGTGCAAATACTCTTGCGGGAGGGTGTTTTTTCTTCTACTAGTAGTAAAAAAAAAAAAAAAAACCAAACAAACAGAGGGACACTACCTTGACTGAGAGTAAAATAAGTTTTCAGGTGTTGGGACAAGGAAGGTTAACCTTGCAGCATTTCTACTAGTCTTTCTAAGAAAGGACATAGCATATACAGCTTTGCTCCTTTACTTGGTTTATGAAAAGTAGATAACATAAGAAAGCCCATACACTACATACCTAATTCTACAGCAACATATTAAAGATGTTTTAAAAGACATTCTTTAAACAAGGTGTTTAAAGGCAATCTCTTCTCCCGTCTGCACTGAGATGGGAGCCAGCAGGGGGAGTGCACACCCCACACCCAGAGCTGAGCTTGCCTGAGATCACCCTAGTCCCTACAAAAACCCAACCAGTTTCTCAGATTAAGAGATACCTTCAGCACAAAGCCAACCAGGACCAGAATCCGGCATCCTGCTACCTACTGAAAAATGAGTTCACAGTAAACTATAGTGTTTCAATTCAGTGTTGCCTGGGATGATATCAGAATCTGGCCACATACGAGTTAAAAAGCATGTTTTAATTTGAAAAGGCACTTGTCAACAGTTGAAACCACAAATGTAAGGTGCGTACCTTCCAGAGCAGCTCACACTCCCGCTCT
>NW_010113693.1:46068-47580 GCF_000699245.1 Pterocles gutturalis | reverse complement strand
TAGTAGTCACTGCTTTGACTTCAGACTGTACCACCTTTGCTTTCATCTCAACTTGCTCTGCCACAGCCTGGGCCTGTTCAATACTCAGCTGGGGAGAAAAGACAACATACTTAGGGTTCAACTGAACCAATGAGAGATGCATCAGAGGACTCCTGCTCACATTTCACTAGGCCTTCAGGAGAATACACAAAGTGACAATCTTTTTTTATTTTTAAAGGCCTTTGCCCATTTTTACATCAGAGCCTGAAAACTGACATAATTTAAAAAAAAACTATTACATGGCATTTATGCCTTCATTGTACCATGCACCAACACCACAGGACTAAATTCCCTGGGCAATTCTGGCAAGCAGCTAGCATAAACCCAAGCAAGGGATTCACAGTCATACTCATGTGTTCCTACATATAGAGAACCCAAAGTTTGTCTTGCCCTCAGAATAGTTCAGACTGTTGTTGTGTGACAGTTCTGCTTTTAGTAAGAAATTACACTATAGGTAACAGACTCTTATCTGTGCATCTGTATCTGCACTGAAATAGCCCTAACAGAATGTGAAGTTAATCAACTTTAAAAGAAGAAACAAAGATTAGATGGCTATCATTAAAAAGCATTCATACAGTTATTCACACCTTGGACAGATACTACATTCTTTCTAATATAACCTTGTAATAGCAGCATTTTTAAAATATTCTGTAGTAGTGTACTGCAAATACACAGAATGCATTTGGAAGGAACATGCAGACCATCTAAACGTCTTTTCTCCACTCAAATGAATTGTTTCCTTTAAAAATCCTTCCCAAACTCCTCCCAGTTTCATAAAATATTACAGAAAAGGGCATAAAACCAACCAAACAAGATAAAGAGCAGGCAAGTCTGAAGGACCACAGTTCCCAATGAAAAAGGTTGGATAGCATCAGTTAACTGAATCTTCAACACCTCTGTCACACAGCGAACCAGCATTAACATGCAGATGAGGTTTTGAACCTTTAAGAGGTTAAAAAGATACTAGTTTATTAGTTACAAAATTCTCGAACAAAATGCTGGTATGTGAAGGTATTTAGCCTAGGAAAGAGAAGGCTCAGGGGTGTTCTTATCAATGTATTTTAAGTACCTGAAGGGAGGGTGCAAAAAGGACAGATCCAGGCTCTTTCCAGTGGTGCCCAGTGACAGGACCAGAGGCAATGGGCACTCACTGAAACACAGAAGCTTCTCTCTGACCATCAGGAAATATTTTTTCGTGGTAAAGGTGACCAGGCACTGGCAGAGGTTGCCCACAGAGGCTACGGGAAATGCAAGGGACTCTAGAGCACAGGCAGTTTTTTCCATCAATCCTCCCAGTCAAAGGGAAGGGGGTTGAAAGGGCCAGTCAAATCTAGCAAGCCAGTAACAGGAGTGGTGCCACAGTCAGGGGTTTGGGCTACCTGGACCATAGGACTTGCTTTGAGAAGCTGGTCTACTGGGGGCTGATGGGGTCCATCTGTGAGAGAAGGGGAAGAACATCTTTGAACACAGGCT
>NW_010113693.1:38226-45939 GCF_000699245.1 Pterocles gutturalis | reverse complement strand
AAAAGGAATCCCAGCCAGTAAGCTGGCCTCATCAGGGGACCAACTTAAATGCCTCTATGCAAACCCACGTAGCATGTGGAACAAACAAGGAGTTAGAGATGTGTGCACGCCTGCAGGTTTACAATCTTATTGGCATCACTGAGACATGGTGGGATGGGTCCTACAACTGGAGTGTCAGAATGGAAGGATGCAGGCTCTTTAGGAAGGACAGGCAGGGGAGACAAGGAAGGAGTATGCACTCTATGTCAATGACCAACTGAAGTGCATGGAGCTCTGCCTGGGGATGGAGGGAGGAGCTGACCAAGAACTTATGGGTCAGGATTAAAGCAAAGACAGGGACAGGTGACATTATAGTGGGGGGTCTACAACAGGTCACCCAACCAGGAAAACCAAGCAGATGAGGCCCTCTATAGACAGAAAGGAGCAGCCTCACACTCCCAAGCCCTGGTCCTCATGGGGGACTTCAACCACCCTGATATCTGTTGGAAGAACAACACAGCAGGGCGTAAGCAATCCAGGAGGTTCCTGGAATGCGTTGATAACTTCCTTCTCCAAGTGATAGAGAAGCCAATGAGGAGAGGTGCTATGCTGGACCTTGTTCTCACCAACAAGGAGGGGCTGGTGGGGAATATGAAGCTCAAGGGCAGCCTGGGCTGCAGTGACCATGAAATGGTAGAGTGACGATATCAGGGTGTTGATAGTAACTTCCTTCTCCAAGTGATAGAGGAGCTGTTGTGGGTTTGACCCTGGCTAGCAGCAAAACACACAACCACTCCCTCAACCTCCCTCCTCCCTGGCACAGAGGAGAGAAATGGGTAAACTCCATCCAAAGATGGGAGGGAAGTATAATTTTTTTAGGCATTAAATTCCAGTATTTAAGTTTGCTAGTCTAAGTTTTCCAACGAAGGTGCAAGCCTATCAAGAGAAAATTCAAACTTGAAAGCAAACTTTGTTTTCTTCAGAGGCATCCTTCAGTATTTGAGGTATGAACAGACTACAGGTAATAGCTAAAGAACCTTAAATATACACTTCCCTACCTCAATATGGAGGATTTCCACTTTGAACACTAAGGAAGTTAATCCTATTTAGAGGGGAAAAAAGCTTTGAGATGCATATTCTCTGGCAAACCCTCTCTAGCTTTTAAAACCACATTCAATACAAAAAAACTTAAGGAAATCTTTCCATATCTCAAGTTAGCCCTCTTCTGCTAAATGCTGAAGGTGTTCCATCCATAAATAGCTTGTTTTCAGTTTCTTATAGTAACAAAAAGATAGAGGGATTGTTTCAAAGACCTTTTCCAATTACTTATCACTGTTTCAGAGCAGGACAAAACAGCCAGCTTTCTCCAGCATAAAGAACGGCATATAAACTTCCTAATGTTCTTATACTAATTACTTGTAAGACCCTATACAAACTATAGGTGCAGTAAAGATATGATTAATAGGCTCAGCAGTGGCTTTGCAGTAATATTGGTGCAGCTATAGCACAAATCACAGTAGTTGGACCAACTTAAAGGCTTCCACCCAAACAGTCTAACACAATAGGAAATTCTCACTTAAAGAAAAATTCTCATATGAATAGAATTTTAAAAGAAGCTTTGATAGAAGGAAGGCTAGAGGCCAGGTTAACTTATGTCAGAAACCAATTAACAATCACTTTGGTTTGTACAGCAAGAACCGACTTTTTGCCCAGAATTTTAGACAGAGCAGTAGTTTAGACAGTGACACATGCCAAATCCATCCTTCCTTGAAAACAATCTGCTCTTATGTTACACTAAGGAATGCTAAACACTAAAACACAACAAGAACTAAAAGTACAAAGAAATTCAGCCTCTGTTGATATAAATCCTAGATTAAGAAAAGCACAATTGACTCAATTTTGTTTACAAAGCCTCATTTTAAATTCTCAAACCTGCAAGCCTGGCTTCAAAGCCAGGAACAAGGGTGCCTGAGCTAACTTGATGTGACAATCACAGAATGATCCCTTGCAGCACAGCAGTGCCATCCTTCTCCGGTATCGACCTCCCGGCAGCACAGATCCATATGGCAACCCACAGGGAAGCTTCCACTGAAGGGCAGCGGCTCAAGGCAACGGATCAGCTTCCTCCTCTGGCTGGCCAAGTTTCTTACAGTACCTCCCTCCCCCCTCCCTTGAATAAAACTTTTAATCTACTTCATACCACCTACCGATAACTTGGGAGAGAAGAGCCATTGCCGTAATGGCTGACCACCAGCTCCTAAGCCTTTCATGCTGATAGATAAGAGAGTGGCTCCCTCTATTTTCTGCACATGACCAGTTATCACTACATTAATTTAAATGTAGAAGCCTGCAGTGGCAAACGTTCCTGCAAAAACAACTATAGGCTCAGCTAGGAAAGAACTTGTTTTCAATCAAAACCACTTTTAAGACAACTGACATAAATAGATCAAATTGTATTTTAACATGTTCACCTGGAAATTGACTCTAAGCAGGAATAAGCACTCAAGGCTTTACTGTCACACGAGTGCATTGGATTACATGCACAAATACATACATATATACAATTACACACATATAGATGTATTTTAAGAACATGACATTTTGAAGAAGCCATCAATCTTTCATCATAACAGATTTACGTTCAGTTTGTGGCCCCGTCCTTGGAAAAAATTCTGAAAGATGACAGCTAAGTGTGCACGTTCGTGAGATAAAATAAGGCAGCAGGACAAGCTCCTCCATATAGAAAGACAGCAGTCCTGCTTCTCCCCAATTAATCTAATGTCAACTTTGGCTTTCATACCATCCTGTGAATCAATTCAACTCTCTAAAAAGGCTAGAAAAGCACCCCAGCAAGGAGCATAGCTTTCCACTGAGACAAGAATGAGGTCCTACAAGCAACTGAGTTGGGTGTTTCTGCTCCATTCCCTGGCACCATTGACAGTGCTCGAAGCACTGCAGTGAACCAGCCAGAGGGGCCGATGTAGCCAAAAAATAATCCTACAGAAAGGTTACCCTCTCAGCTGGATCAGCTCACCAGTCAGGCACACACGCACAAGTTCTTGTGTTAGGGACAGGCTTAGAAATGCATGATCCAGGCCAGGATCAGTGCAGCACAGGGAAACAGAGGAAGCTTTCCATTGCTGCAGAACCTCACTGAGGAAAAGAGCAAGCCTCTTGCTGCCAGGATTACTATTTCTTACAGAGGAGTTCACATCCTTTGAAAAGTGAGGTTTGGACTTTTCAGGAGTGACAGACTAGATCAAGCTTCAGTGGATCAAGAGGCTGAAATGTAACCCAACTCACAGCACTCACCCCCCCCTCCCCCGCCCCCCCAAGTCTGAAAAACAATCTTTCCTCCAAAGCAGCAGGAAGAGTTTAAATAAACATTTCTTCCTAAAAGCCTTCAACTTTGGTTAACCAGATACTCTCCAGCCAGTTGACTCATGGCTTGATTTCCTCTCCTGCAATGCCCTTCAAATTCCACCTTTTCCCCTTTACTCTCAACTTCCCCTCCTCATTCATCCTCAACATCTCATGTCAGAGAGCTATCACTTTCAGAGCCTTTTAAGAAAGAGTTATAGTACAGCAGCATGCATCAGTCCCACGAAGAAGTGTTACTACACCATGTTACTTTTCAAGCCTCATAGAGCTTCAGTCTACGTTCCTCATATTGCAGCTTGTACTGGCATTTAATTCCCTGTTGACTAGTTGTTTTTGAACTTTTAACAAAAGCACTCAAGACAACTCCTTTAGAGTCTAGTAACTTCAGAGTTTGTTTTAAATTCATGCTGACATGCTGTCTCCTCCCTAAAATAAATATACAGCTTCACAGCTGTATCATCCCAAGAAAAAGGAAAGCTCTGCTCCACAAAAACTTTCTTATGCAGCAGGCTCACTGCATCAGCCTTTGAGTCAGGCACCTCTGCTTTTAACTGCATCTCTTCTAGTTGTTGCTTAGGTAGCAGCTGTATGGAGTTGTGCAGTCTTCCCACTCCTGCATACACACACAGAGCACCACCTCAACTTTATCACTGATCCACTTGCTCACTACACCCCTTTTTCTGTACAGCAGTTCAGATTAAAAAGCCTACTAAACTAATAAGACAACTCAGTTCTTGAAAAGCATGGTTCATTTTAGAGAATCTTTACACAAGCTGCCCAGTTAACACTTCAAAGACAGCGTCTTAACTTGGATGGGCTGTAGTTAACCAGAGCAAAACGGGATAAACTAAGTTGAGCTGAGCTCCTTGTTTGAGTTACATGAGCATAGCTAGCACCATCCACCCTTTATGTGTACCATCATAAAGCAGTCAGCTCACTACAATGGTAGGAGCCTCCAACACAACAGCCAGAAGAAAACAGGGGAGGAATAAGCACAGTAAATCCAGTAGCAAGCAAGCAAGCACAAAAGCATTTATGCAACAGTAGCAGAGTGGTACTCAATGATATTCTGCTAGTTTCTACTCTAAAGAGTCAGTCTCTTCTTAGATGATTCATCTGCACCAGTTAAAGGATTAAGAGCCCGGGAGGCCAAAAGCAGTAATGTAATTACTAACAGACAAGCCCTTGTCTAGGACAGCCTGGAGAAATTCAGAACACTGCACCAGTGAGGTTCTTTAAACTAGTATAATCCTTTTCTTGCTCATTTTGGGGACATGTTAAATGTTTCAGTATGGATAGTGCTAAAGAGCCTTACGATCCAATTTGAAACCAATCTCATAAGAAGCTAAGGCTTGCAGGATTCTGTCTTAAGAGTTTTAAGCTAGCCATCCAGCTCCAAAAATTTGGTGTTTGCTGTTCTGTTGTTAACAAGTTAACAT
The DNA here is from genome assembly GCF_000699245.1 of Pterocles gutturalis. Classification (NCBI taxonomy): domain Eukaryota; kingdom Metazoa; phylum Chordata; class Aves; order Pterocliformes; family Pteroclidae; genus Pterocles; species Pterocles gutturalis. Next base: position 41,140 of record NW_010113693.1, on the reverse strand, counting down.
CACAAGCTAAAGGGAGACAACAATAGTTTAATATCTATACCATCATAACACTTATTTCATTCCACAGGTGAAAAGACTTAAGGACAGAAAAATTAGCTGCTCCTGTCCCACTGAACAAGCACACTTAAGAGTTATACCTTCCTGAGAGGCTAAAACTTATGGCTTATTGTCACTAACCATTGAGGCAGAAAAATTGTCCCATCACAGAAAGGGACCCAACTTCAAAACAGCCAGTCCTCAATACAAGCCCTGCATCTAGTAACCTGCCCAGAGTACACAGGAATTCCGTAGCACTGCAGAAAAGTGAGCTAGGAGAGACTGAAGGAGTAGTCACTGCCAACAACAATGGAAGAGATTTAACAGATTTTATTTAGTAAGAAAATTTAAGAGACCCACTAAATCCTCATGTACTAGAAAAACAATGATGGGCAGACAATGGGTTTGTTTGGGTTTTTTTAATTATTGTTTGTACCATGCATATGCCCGGAAAGCACACCCAATTCAAAAAGTAAGTTTACTTCCTATACTTGGCATTCTACCAGTGTCTACTCAAAAAACAAAAAAAAACCCCAAAAAACCCCCCCAAAAAATCACACAACACACACAAACAAAAAAAAAACCAAACAAAAAACCCGCCACCTTATTAGTTGAATCACATAGAAGTGCTGAGCTTCAGAATATGCAGCTCAAATCTAGAGCATTTGAAGCTAACAAAATGAGAAGATAGTAGTGTTCAGCGTAGCTTCCCACAATGCTTTCCCCACCCAAAGTGTCTTTATACAGGCAAAACTACTGCAGTATCATGTAACAGTTACTGCTAGATACTATTCAGCAAAAGTAACTACCTACATATCCCCACAGGTTACTTCCCTAGGTACATTTCCTCTGTAGTTTGAAGCACTGTACTACCTTCCTTCCAGACCTTGCCTGGTATTTCTATTTGCATTATAAAACATAGCTGAGGTAGAATGCAGTAACAGTCAGTTATAGCGTCCTTCTGCGTGTGCAGAGTAATCCTTCTACGAGGTAGAATGCAGTAACAGTCAGTTATAGTGTCCTTCTGCGTGTGTAGAGTAATCCTTCTATAGGGATAGCTCCACATCCTTTGCCCAGGCAGGCTAGAAGATTCACACTAATCTAATCCAACGGCTGATTAGTATTTTGTATTTGGTGGCAACACTGAAGACCTAACCAGAGTCATAAGTAGTTACAGTGCTAGATGCTGTACAGGCAAGAAAGACATATGAAAATAAGTCTCAGCTGTAAAAACAAAACTAGGCTCAGCACTGCTATACAAGATCAGAACTTTCTTCAAAATACTTCATGCTCAAGTGCGTTTGTACAGAGCTTATATGTATTGTGATTCACATGACAGGATTATGCTGCAAGAATGCAATTCATATAACAGCACTTTTTTTTTCAGCTCCACAGACACTTCTATCAGAGATCCGAGAGAACAGAAGGAGTGAGAAGACTGACAGCAGCAGCAGAGACCTTTTTGCCTTGACACCTTGCCCTGTAACAGGCAAGCTGTGGGGAAAGAAGTGAAAGAAAATCAAGTACTCAAGTTGGGAGTATCTTACTTGAATAGCCTGTCGTCCTTGCTGAGCATCTGCTAGGAGCTGAATGGTGAGAGTCCTGGAGTCCTGGAGGGCATCTTGGAGGTAGATAAAGCTGTGACCCACATGTCGTCCCATGGTACATTCCCGACATATGGGGACAGAACAGGTATCACAGTAGAAATGCAGTACCTAGAAGGGAAAAGAAAAAAAAAATCTGTATCGCTGTCTAACGAATAATTAAAGAGAAATGGAAAAAAATCCAACAGCTCAGCTACAAAAAAAACATAGCCAGAGGCAGTAGCCATAGGCAAAGACTTCACAACAGTTTCTCCACAGAGGAAAGACCTATTCCTCCCAGTAAGCTCCAAATCATATTCTATAACAGTTAGATGGAAGTGTCATTGTTTTCTTTGCAATACAATACTAGGAAGAACATCCACAGCAGCTCCTCTTAAGAGCGGAAGCCATCTGCCAACGCTTGCAGACTGGAGATGTCATCTATGGCAAGTTTCAGGTGAAGACTTTTCCTGCATACACAAACACCACATTCTCTTATAAGTGGGTCATGTAATAATCACTGCACTGGAGAACTGCAGCACCAGCACACTTGCTTCCCACAACGGGGAAACAAATATGCATGCCGAGAACTATCCTCTTAGTTTTTCAAAATATGCAAATCCCTTATGTTCAGGGTAGTGACAACATTCAGCAAGACTCCCTTCTGCCACTCCCAACAGCAAAGCAAAACACCTTTGCTATGGCACAGTGTTTCTATGCTAGCAATACTTAGAGATGGAAGAGAACAAGACTGGGACATTATCATGCCCAGCAGAGCATTTGCATCTGTGGGTAAACTACAAGACCCCCATTCTATTCACAAAGTACTTAAAAATCCTATATTCAAATCACAATGAAAGTTCAGCCAAGGAAGTTGGATCCATCCATCAGCCATAACTGTTCCCATTCCACCCAGTAGAGGGAAGCAGCACACAGAAATAGCATCTCCCATGGAAGTGTATTTTCTTAGAGGCAAGCAATAAATCAGCTGGTTTGTTTCCAAAGATGCAGGTGAAGGAGCACAACATTTCAACACAAGAAAGTTTTAAATTCAAAGTCTTGCACTTTTTTTGCTAGTCTTAGAAAATCTAGATTACCGTGGAAGAGTCAAATCCACTATACAATGGCAAACAAGGTTTCACAGTACAAACACTTTTTCCATCACCAGCTATTTGAAATCTATCTCAAAGGAGCAAGAGCAGAGCAAAGATCAGGCAAGTGTTTGATATGCCTGTCTCCTCACAGCTGACAACCAGCCACTCCCAATTCCAGCTCACAGTTCATGGCATGGTACA
>NW_010113693.1:36297-38203 GCF_000699245.1 Pterocles gutturalis | reverse complement strand
CTTCCCCCCAAAAAAGAAGGGGGAGAATAGGACAGGTGATCCCCTCAGATTGCCTGTGCTGCATAAAGTGACATTTTAAGCTTCTGTAAGCGCAACAGCTGAAGTAGTATATGGATTAATTTCTCAAATGGGTTTGTATATGTTTGTGCACATGTCAGATTTTACCAAATTTTTTTTTTTTTGAAGTTAAGTTTTGCTGTAGTGAAACTGGAACAGAGTATTATGTTAAGAATGCGTTCAAATACTACAAATACTCTACAAATACTCAAGCAATGTCTCAGATCTTTTGCAAGTAAAAAGGTGCCTTGGCTCTGAAACACATTATTCAAATGAATCATCTTCCTCAACTAGAGCGTTCCTTGTCTTTACACTGTGGTTGTCTAAATCCATATACAATGTTCACCTGCTCATGCAGTTCTGTAATTTTGATGTTGAAATTACAGGGAATGTTTATTACATGTTGCTGAATGACTCCACTTAAACAACTGAGAACACAGAGAGAATGAAAACCAAGACAGGGTATCAAGTTAAGTCATATGAATCCGTTATACTTTAAAAACATACAGCAGGGATTTGGGGCCTCAGTCAAGCAGAGCAGCTGAAAGGAAAATGGTGACCATATGAACAGAAGTCCAGAAGCAACTTAAATCTGTTATTAGTCCTCCAAAATAGTCAACACCAGAAGCAAAAGCTTGGTAAAACGCCACAGATCAGTCCTGTCACCCAAGCACTCCTGCTGCAAGGTAACAGCATCCAGAAGTGAAGAGTCATCCAGCCATTCAAACCAAAGAGAAACTAAATTTAAGCTGTTCAGTTGCCTCTTGCCACACACCAAAATGTGGTGGAAAACATCACTCCAGACTTTAGAATGAAGAAAGACAAGAGCCATAATGTAATTTCAGAAATATGCAGATTACGTAGGACATGGCAGGGGCAGTGTCTTTCAGGGTAAACACTAGAAAGCCATCCATAAAACCCCGTATTTTGTTTCTTAGTAACCTAAATGGTGAAAACAACCTAGGCTTGAAGTCTGAGAGCAAAAGAGTTAACAGGCTTGGGTGAAGAGAAGGGGAGGAAGAAGACAGTGATGGACTGATCTCAACATTACACTTATTTAAAACCATTACCTTATTTACACACACACAACCAAAAACACACACACAAAACATAGTACTTAGAGGAAAGTCCTAAAACTTCTCCCCCTCCACTTTATCCAGAGAGGCAGAAATTATATAGTCAAGAGATTCTTCAACCTGTAAATCAACTATTGTCCTGTTAAATTTTACTATTTTCCCAAAGGTATGAAATACTTCTATAAGCAAAAACCTTCAAACATGCCAAACACACAAACCACACAAGTATTCTGATAGGCAGCAAGGAAAGAGAGAAATAAGAATGCAGAGACAGAGAAATTCAGAATTTCGTAAATTGCATTTAATTTAAGGAATTAAGTAAAAATACAATTGGTTTAAGATAAAAGCTGCTGGCTTTCCAGCACCCATTTTGTCAAGTATTTAGTAAGGGAAAAGAGATTCATAACCAAGTTTAGCAGTTTGTTTTTTTTTAAAACTGCTTCACTAAGTTTATTAGTATTTGAGAATTGCCACCAAAAATAAGAGAGAAGTCAGAAGCAAGAGGGGAATAGTTTTAGTGATAGTTAAAAGTGATTTATTTTAAAATAAATCAGCTATGGGTTGATTATTTCCCAAACAGGAAATATTTCCTGAATTGGTGGCATACAATTTTAGACACAAAACAATAAAGGGAGCCTACTTCAATTTAAACAGAATCAGTGAACCATATTACAGGCCTATTCATCTTTTACAGCCACAGCAGCCCAAGAAATACAACAGCAAGGCCATAAATGTGATTGCTTCAGGAAAGGCTGTACAGTGCACCATAAAAA
>NW_010113693.1:27399-36266 GCF_000699245.1 Pterocles gutturalis | reverse complement strand
GCAGGAATTCCTGGGTGTCGCTCTCCCCATTTTTTGGTCCATCTGCTTTCAAAGGGGGCAGGGGGATGGGCAGAGATGTCGTTAAACGTCCCCAGGGACTGCACAGCAATCAATCATCATCTGATGAATGGCCACTAAAGTTAAACCCTGACCCCACTCCACAATTCCCACACCAGCCCTCCTCTCCTTACTGCTGACCAGCTTCCAGTGTGCCCCCCCACCTTCCAGCCCTCACCAAAATTTCCCAAATACCAAGCCCAGACAAAAGCAATGGAATGTAGTAGGCACCATGACAGAGGAAGATCCAGCAGAAACAGCATTTGAGGAGGCTCACCCTTAACTTGTATTTTAAACAAATGGTCTTTCAGCAACTCACAGTGCCCTTCTCCTTACAGCTTGCAAACACTTGATTTCTCATTTCAGAGCACATTTAAGAGCACAGACACATGCAGTTGTCAATAAAGCATGTGCAATCTAGCTATGTTTAAGCATTTGTTGTCTGTCATGACATTTCAGTATCTTGCAATGATTTTATTTAAGCCTACAGTGTTAAGAATGTGTGCAAGGCAGCAACATATAAGTTCGCATTATTTTAAAAAGTTTGTGCTCTAAAAACTACCCTGTAATCTTAACCAACAATAAAAAAATAATTGTGCAAACAAAACAGTAGCCTCTTGGTTTCTGGTTTTGGAAAAGTTTCAGTACAGCATTTTTAAGTTAAATTTAGTTTATGACCACAAAAATCATACTTACCGTAGTCAGTCTGAAGTTGCCTTTACTAAAGGTGTTTTATTATCTAGTTCCCTAGACAATAACTCAAACACCAGTGGCTTTGTTAGGTAGTCTGTAAGGCTTAGACAACTATGAATTTAGTATAAACTAGTTTTCCAATGGATTTTGGTCCTCCTCCTCCCCCAGCCCTGTGCTTTGTTTGGTTTTTTTTTTCCCCACCACCCCCAGAACTGGGAAAAAAGCTGCCTCTCTGCATCATGCATGCAGCTTTTTTTTTTTTTTTCTTTTTAACAGCACATAAATACACCACCCAGGATGACTGGTTCAGAGTTTGATGCAGATAGCTGTTGCAAGTTTAAGAGGAAAGAGGTAATATTTTTTACTGTGTAGGAAGCTGGTCCTTAGTTTCCATTTTAATAGCAATGTGACAATTGCTTCACACCACGATCAGAGTAGCATTTTAGGAACCTTAACTTCTGCACTGATATAATCTTTGAAATTTAAATACTGAGTATAAAGACTGAGAATACGAGCAAGCCATGTGATACATGTCAGAAATACAGGCTATTACCCAGTATACCCAAAACATTTTGCTTTCAGAGATACTTAAAAGCCTCATTATTCTGTGTACTTTTATAATCTGTACTTTGTCTTAATGCTCTGGTGTAGAAGAGACTGGCTTTACACCGGTTTTCCTCACTGCTTCCAGTGGTAATGGAAAATAGCATACCAACTCCAGAAGGTCTCTACAGCAAACAAAAGAGTTATTTCTCAAATTCAGGTCAATATTCTAAGAACAAAATTTCTGCAAGTATATGGGCACCTTGAAGCATTACAGCCCTATCTTATATAGGGCATGCAGTATGCACAGGAAGTTGTACCAAGGGGGATTAGTGAAACCAGTTTGCTACTCACTACATTCCTTTTGCCAGTTGGATGAACAGAGATGGGGTTTGGTCCATTTAAAAGTTCATCAAGTACAACAGGATCATTCAGCCCTTCTGTTAAATTCAGATCGATTTCCTTACCCTACCTGGAATAATAAAAGCCCAGGTAACACGACTTGAAGACTTATGCAAGTCTGTTTGTAGGAAATAAAGCTGTAATTCCACATGCATCTTTTTTTCCAGCAGTAGTGTTAATACCCTTCCTTCCCCAGATGCTTCGGTGGGTTCTGTTCCTTGCTCCAGTTTTGCAGCCACACAGGTATCTCTTGGCCCACTACATGAAGGGGAAGAAAGCTCACTTATAAACCCCTCAAATCTAACCAGCACTGCTCCTGATGGGAAATCAAACACAGCTCAAGGCTATCGCTTCACTCCACAGGTAAACTGACAGCCACCACTCTACGAGGAAGCCCTAGAACTCCTGCCTCCCTCCTTTCCTCCCCCCTTAACTGCTCCTCCAGTCTCAGTAAAGAGATTTGGGGATCTTTACAAACAGCAGAAAATTAACTTTAAAAGATACTAAACCAGTTGACCCTGGGATAAGAATAGCAATAGGACCAGCACAAGGGAGGAGGCAGAACCCACAATTAAGCACATGGAGGCATCTGATGACAACTATCTATTAAATATCAGCTGAGCTACAGTGCTAAGCCACATGGTTCAGTTCTGGTTGCCAACTTCACAGCTGGAAATCAGTGTAAATCTTCTCATTGATAGCATTCATTTCAAGTTCTAACTGGAAGAACAGTATCTAACCCAAGTTGAGTCTGCTAAGCTAAACGGGCTGTTAAACCAAACAGACTACCACACTCTTAAAATTCTTCATGTTCACCTTCTTCAGTCCTGCTGTGAGGTAGAAACAGCTGCGTATTTTAGAGAGTGGTGAGATGTGACAATGTTGGGTCAGTCATATCATCTAGGTTAAAAGCAAAGTTTTTTTGGAAAACACAATGCCATTAATCAAGTTTAGAAAACCCAGTGGGGGTGTTAACAGTTAGCTGGGAGTGGAGCAGAGAGCATTTAAATTGTCTTTGCCAACACAAACAGCATTTGCAAATTCAAAAGGACTTGAGTGAGAAGTGACAATCAAGATTCACTTCATTCTGAAGGCCACACCATCACTGCAATGGTGCAGCACCAGGCTGCAAACTGGGGCTAGGAGACAGGAAGTCACACCTTTCCCAAAGCTGGCTCCTGCATACTATAAAATTGCATCCTGTGTTTTGAGCTAAATTAATAAAATTTCATGCAATGACTGTAGCTTGTAGATACAGCCACCCACCTGAAGCCCTGGAACTGCAGTGTCCCAAGCAGTTCTCTCAGCAGCAGTTCTGCCACTTGCAATACTCCCTTGTTCAGCCACTCTAAATATGGAGGGAGCACTACACCACTTACCTGCAATTTGTCCAGTGTTCGAAGATTAATAACTCATCAGCTAGCTTTCTAAAAGCTCTGGGGTGCAAGGTAACTTGGCCAGCTGATCTAATCCACTACCTCAGAGATTCCAATTATTGATGGACTGGAAAGAACATCTCACATCCACCTTTACTCGTTACTCCAATTCTTCCTAAATAGGGATAAACAAGGCTTAATATTCTTCTAATGTGCCACCTCAGTATTAACAGGTTTAATTACCCCAGAGTGAGCTAGTTACTGCATAACAGCAAGTCCACATTCCATTATTTTCCCTTAAAGAAGTTGTCTGTGGTAAGAAAATCCATCTCTCTTTCGCTTTAGAAGTCACAGCATCTCCTTCAGCACCATGGCAGGTAAAGTAGCTAGTCTATGGAAAGATGCAATAGTATCAGTAGCTAGTAGATTACTCAGACAGTGGTAAGTCCACTCTTTTAAAGATTTCAAGGAAAGAGACCAGCCTGTGTGTCAACATGCAACTCATTAGCTGCTTAAATGCGGCTTCTGTGCCAAATCTACATGACACCAGTAGCAGCAGGGTGGTCTTGGCACAGGGGACAGTGGGTGGATCTAAATATTCAACAGTTCAAGCAAGCAAGCTAATAGCCTGCTGTGGAAGCAGAGTGAGTCAGGACCCAGTGCTACTTTCAAGCCCATCTGTCCGAGTCACTGCTGTAAGTCCCTGCAAATCCTCCACTGAGCCCCTCCCGAGCTCTTCAGCTCTCTGAAAACTAGAGTGTAAAGTTCCAAGCCAAAACTCGACCATTATTTCAGTGATGCCGTAAATCATAATGGGTCAACAATTGCTTTGCTATTGCACACAGGCTTTTGGTTTTTTAGAGAGAACCACACTTCAACATTGCTACAAACTCCTTACCTAACACATTTTTCTCTTTCCTGCACAGCTCAGCATTAGAGCTTTTAATTTTTCCCTTCTATGCACACTGACTAGGAGTCAGAGTACCCTCGAGTCTCTTGCATCCTGCTCTGTGCCTAACGTTAGTACAGGCCTCACCTCTCAAAATCTATTTTCCTCATCTCTGTGCTGCTCCTACACCATTGCAGAGAACACTACCTCCATTCAGGTCCTTGGCAACTGTTGACCTTCATGAGGAAAGCTGACAGCAAGGATGCTATTGTATGCCTTGCAAACAGCTAGAAAAGGTCTCTTAATGTACTGGTGACAAACCTTATTCTTCTTGATTTGATGGGGGAAGGGAGCAGTTAGAGAAACAACCAACCCTAGAGTTCCCAGCTCCCACTCAACAGCCAGCTAGTCCTCATGCCAGAGACAAGCCAATTGCAAAACAACATCTTAACCAGATGGGCTGCATGCAGTTTGCCAGGGAGGTTTCCTGACCCCAGCACAAACAGGTCTTTCGTAGGATTAACTTTCTTAAAGAGCTAGTCTGTAGTCAAACCACCACTACCTAAGAAAATTTACTTCAGTGTAACAGATTCCCATTAATATTTTTAGAGGGCTTCTCGGGTGGGTAGGAGTCAGAAAGCCCATCAGGCTAAACATCTTAAATTCATAATGCTCAATTGTTAGGGAAAAAAATGAGTATGAGGAAAAATAACACATTTATCCAGAAAAAACTGTGACTTTACCTATTTTACCTTTGTGATAGGTTCTACCCCAGGTTTTTGTTTCATGTGGAGTTTTTGGGCTGGTGGGGCTTTGTGGTTTTGGTTTTTATTTCTTTTGCTTTAAGCAGTACTAGAAATCTTGTTTCAGAAAAGTATTCTTTATAGCATGAGTTTGCACTTATTCTTTCACACAGTGTAATGCTTCAATTACCCCATCTGGTACTTATCTGCTACAAGAAAAAGATGGGAAGTGCATATTCAAAAACTCCCACAGCTGAACCACCATGTGATATAACCTGTAACTCAAAATGCAATAGCTAGAGAATACTAGAAGACTAAGCACTAGAAAACTGAGCAGTTATGAATTCTGAGCCCACTTGTTGCTCCCCCTTGCTTGTGTGCCTTACAAGGGGAACAAAGAACCCAAAGGCAAAACAACTGGCAGAGGGCAGTGCTCAAGTAGTAGTCAGTTTCAAACAAAGCCATTTTTATATGGAAGTACCATTAATATAAAAGCAGAAGTATGAGGCAGCTCAACATCTTTAACTTCTGCCTTCAAGTCCGTACTCTGTTTGGAGGATGTTTGTCTGTGTACCAACTGTTAACTTAAAATTATTTTAATAACACTATATAATCTCTACAGAATTTAAGAAAGCATCTCTTTACACCTTTTTTAAAAGGAGGATTTGTGTAAGGATGAAGGAAAAAATTAACTTTTAGACTAACAAGCCTCAAAGCCCTTTTAACAGAGGGTTGTTAACATACATTTAGCAAAGTGAAACAATTCAGATATCTAACACCACCACTACTAGACTCTGGTAATTCCAGTTTGAATAACAGCCTGGTAGGCAAGATCAGTCCACATACTTGTACAAGACAGTGTCCCTCCCCCCATTTCCAGCATCAGCTCTTCAACAGAGATTTACCTAGTATTATGCAAGCTAATATCACTACAGAGATAGCAATTACCGAAGGGATTAGGCTGCTTGCAATGACTCCTTGTGGTAAGACTCAGACTCCTACATATACAAAAAAATTAAACACCTCTATCAGTTTTAATTTAGAAACAGTGATCCTATGGCAGTTTAAGCTATGTGGAGCAAAAATATCTGTAACAAATTTATGCATTAGGGCATAAGCTGATTACCTGGGATATTTTAGGAAGGAATTCCTCCCTCCTCACACATTTTCTCAGTGGGAAACTGCCCAATGGGCCAAGCATATGAAACAGACAGGAGGAAAAAGAAAGCATTATGCTTCTCTTCTCTCCTTCTCCTCCCCCACCACGCCAGCACTAGGCATGGGCTGCTGCTGCAGCCTGGATGTCTGATGGGAACAGCGCAGTTCTGCTGTTCCTCCCACTTCCACCTTCCAACTCTTCTGTCTTCAGAGTAAAGCTGTAACAAGAACAGCCATGGTACTGAAACCCCACAGCAGGACCTGCTCATTTTTTTTTTTACTTCTTTAATTGTGAAACAATCCATGCCTATTAAACAAGTCTAGTTACCACCAGTGCCATATGCACATCAAACTCAGGTCAAAGTGAATATGACCAACTATAGCCTTTTATTAGGAAATAGAGGCAAAACAGCTGTCTGGGAAAACTGACATATAAACCCACTCCAAGTGTTTTATACTGCAATGATTTTACTTACTGCTATGCAGAACAGGTTTTGTGGAAAGCACAAAGGCAGCACTGAATTGGCCCATTCTTTTCTTTGCCTTTCCTGCTCCTCTTGCCTTAGTCTGTCCCAAACATTATTTTTACAACAGCTATATACCCACACACCAAGTCCTCAAAGAATAAGGCCTTTGAAGGAACTTCTCTTCAATGAAACCCAAAAACGGCTAACAAAAATTTGGAAGGTATCTTTTCAAGAAGCATTAAAGTGCTCTCTCGATACCATCATCCCCTCAAATGCTCACACACTAAAAATATTCAAGTGTGAATTTTTTACTAGCTTAAGTACATGTTTCAGAGCAGAAAGAAAAATTATGACGTGTTGAGGTTTCAGTTGGGATTCCTCATAAATGAGGAATCTTAATTAAGCAAAACCAAATTTGGATTGCATTGAAAGAAAAAAATTGGTTTGCTCCAGACCCAGGCAGTAGTTTCTAAAAGCATATTATATACATGCTGTACCAGGGTTTCTCCACTACCACCATCAAATTGTACCTTACATGTCAAAAAAAGTCATCATCTGCTCCCAGCATAGGACTTGGCACATACACCAGTGTATCTTGTTCAGAGAAACAATGTTGTCCTTGAAGATCAAACCTTTGCTGCTGGTAGTAGAACATCAGACTAAATTTGTCAGATTGATGTGTCTGTTACAGTTCCTCTTAATTTTAAGAAGAATTATGTAATCACATTTTTATCAAAGATTCCTCATGAAAGTGTTATCCTATGGGTGGTAGTGCACTACTACTTCCAACGAACTCTAGTATTTAGTATTTGTTTTGGAAGACCTAGCTGTCTTAACAGCCACAGGGCATTTCAATAATCATATAACAAACACTACTGCGGGTTACTCTTTAATCCCTTGCGAGTCAATGAGTAAATTCTTGCCCTCCTATCATATAATGACACAGCTCTGCAGTTACTGCCAACAAGGTACATAAATCATAAAAGAAAAAGATCTAAGAATAAGGAGATCTTCTCTGGAAAGTCAGAATTTACTCAGAATAATTTTTTTCTCTATCACTATAGAACAGTAAGAACAGATAAATCTTTGTTTACAAGCCATTAACACAAAATGAGAGATTTTTATTTCTACCTGAAGATTTAAGACAAGTCCTGATGGACAATTTAAGTATGTCTTCATTGATGCCTAGCTGTCTTCATATACCTCTGGCTGTTTGCCTCTCTGGCAAGAGAGCAGAAGCAAGACCTCCTAAGTTTCAGAACTGTAAATTAATCACTTACCTGCCTCACACTTATTTCCAAATAGGTGAAATACAGGTACAAGCAAGTTTGAAGTCTGTTTTACCCCCAAAGTGGTCTTTTCTGTTGGGTTTTTTATCCCCCCAAAAATACTTTCTGCCTTTCTGTCATACATTTAGGTGCTGCACAGTGTCCTACTACAACAGCCCTTCTCCTCATGGAGAGGACTTAAGATTTGCTTCCCTTTTGAATTTGGGAGAGGTAGAAAGAGATAAACATTCCAGGAAGAATATTCAATGAAGTGAAAACTGAAGGAGAGAATCACTACTTCAAACCACACGGTAGATTTGAGGAATAAGAAACACTAATAATTGCACTTTGCCATTGTGCCATAGACACCATTATTGAGCAGTTAGTTCAGTTTTGAGCAAGTGAGGACAATCTCCCATCACAGTCAAGGTTTAAGTTACAATTAGTACACTATTTTTAATCCATTCCATGGGGCTGCCATAGATCAAGTATATAGTGTATGTATTCCCAGAGCCAAATAAAATCTGTTGTAGAGCATTATAGTTTTGGTCTAACCAACCTATAGTGGTTTGGTACCCTGTCACTGTTCAGCAATATATTTCAATGACATTTTAACAATCTGAAACCATTTTGAGTTTTTAAAATTGTTAAATACTTTAAATCCTTCAGCAAAAGCACCAGCCTTTTCAATAGCAGCATCAACTGTTTCACATAACACTAGCTTTAGATTGCTTCTGTATGGTGCAGGCAAGTTAGCCCTACCCTAACCTTTAACTGTAACCTTGTTTGAGCTTTAAATCAAGATAAATGCAAATATAGAATGCTTGCTCAATCATCAGTGAAGGGAAGAAAAGCTATCCATGCTGAACTAGAGGGGAAATGTCAAATGTGACCCACTTTACCAAAGGAAGAAAGTAAGAAGGGATGGCTAAGAAGGTTAAATCCTTGCCCAATTCTTCAAGAGAAAACATATGCACTACTCTTCCTACAAAAAGAGCTATTTTATGATAAAATCCCCAGTCTTGTTAAATACAATACATTCTAGGGAAGAGACCATTCTTACAGTGAAAGCACACGAGAGTACACCATGAACATCTACATTAGAAATAAGCTACTTCCGACAAGCACCAGCAGGAGTTTGACTGCAGCTTAGGTACATACCAACTCACCAAAAGGTCAGGTTTACACAAGATATGGTTCTCTCACCCCACCCCCTCCCACTCCCCACCAGGAAGACGCAGGTAGGCGAGGTAGAAGAAATCTTATTATCT
>NW_010113693.1:25928-27368 GCF_000699245.1 Pterocles gutturalis | reverse complement strand
CAGGAAGTTTTTATGAACACTCTTGTGTACACACAAGGCTTGCATGTTAAGCCATGATCATTAATTTTTTATGTATTGCCAAATTAGTCCTATGTGTCACCTGCCTGCTAAGAAGGTTTGAGGAGGTCATATATTAGATTTATTCTTTTTAGAAAATACTTTCTGCAATCCAGGCAGAAGAAAAAAACATGCTTAACCAGATTTCAAAGCACAAGACAATTAACCTACTGAGTCAAGTCTGCTTGGCCAAAAGACTTTCAAGGAAGCTACCCACCTGCCTCTAGAATATTCTATGGAGTGTTTTCTAGCACAGGAACCCCCAAAGACAAGTATGCTGAATTTAAAAAGAGGAAAGCCAGGCTTTTGGACAGTGTAGTCATGCAGTTCTTTCAGCAACTGTGTGCACAGTGCTAAGCACTCTGTTGGTTTCCTAAATAATTAGGTTAATTTATTCTAAAACACAATGGCCTATTGGGACAGAGTAATGGGTGTGTGTGATCAAGAGCACAAAGGAGAACTAAAACTCCCCAAGTTAACACAGTAAGGATTTTGGGGAAAGATACATCTCTACCTTTCTCTTCTACCACAAGGTTAACTTGCCGCAACCCACCTACCACCTTTGCTATCAAAGTAACAGAGCAGCTTTAAGAGCCACACACAGGCAAGTACCTCTGGTAGCTTACTATCAAGACAGACCTACACCATCAGGACCATCGCTTCCTGTAAGGCCGCTTTCAAGTAATAACCAGACCCACTGATTCACTTAAGATTTAATGAGATTACAGCTTGAGGTGATTTGACTGGAGACCATAAAAGTTTTAGGAGCCCATCTGCTCTGCAAAACTAACCCCTCGCACACAAGCCCGGGTAGGAGCTGACCTTTTTAGAGCTGCAGGGTAGTTTAGGTAGGAATCAAATCTGGTACTACTGATGGGCAGACAGACTAGACAAAACGAGCAATTTGCACTTTGCAAAGAGGACTTTCCATATGCATCAGCACTCAAGGGGAATCTTTCCCAACAATCAGTGGTCTTTTCGTTAAAAAAAGGTGAGGCACCTTAGGGTGCTTTCCCCACCATTATCACACCATTAATAGGAAATTCAAACTGTACCAGCAATGGCTGCAAAATTGCCGGTATTGCAAAAACCTAAGCCAATATTCACCTCGTATATACGCCAAAAATCCATGACAAAGTACTCTTGATCAAATGTTGCTGTTTTAAGAAAAACAACAAACTTCCTAATCACTCTAAAAGCTTAAGTCACCACTGCTTTCCATCTCGCCTTACACTTCTACTATTCCCCACCAATAGCCAGCACATGCATTTTCAAGAACCAACTGTTTTATTTTTCTGATGTTTCCCAGTATCACAAACATTGACTTTTCTTCCAATTAAAAAAAAAAATACTGATTTGGAGAGATTGAGGGCAGAAAGGGAA
>NW_010113693.1:0-25878 GCF_000699245.1 Pterocles gutturalis | reverse complement strand
CAGGACTACCATTAAGTCTAGATGTAAACACTGGACAAATATTCTCATTGTTAGTCTAAACCTGACCTTGTTAGCTGTAGAAAAGTCAGTCTCACTGGACAGCTGTATTTTGTTGCATAAAAAAATTAGGTGCTGCTATTTTTCCTTTCCCTGGTAGGCTGAGACATTTTGTTGTTTTGTTCTCACTTCAGTAACAGGCCTCAATACCCAAGTTACATCTGGAAACAGACAAAAGCCAACTGCCCAGCAGTACTGGAAAATTAAAACATTGGGTCAGACTCAAACGGACTAGGAAGCCAAAGGTCAAAGCAGCATTAAATCATTAGTTTCCCAGCTGCCACCAAGGCATGGAGTCGACCTTTGATTTTCTAAGAAGTGGTCCAAGCAATTTTCTGGTGGCAATATGGGCAATCTGGCACTGCCGAATATTATCCTTGAAAGGGGTGGATGGGAGGGAAGGAGGAGTTTAAGCTCTCGCAGGCAAAGATAGTTTAAACTAACTCTCTAATCTATCCAAACCAAATTTGCACTATGAAGCTCTAAGTGCAAATAATGAATGACACTATCAAACTTTAAAGCAAAGACACTCAAGTATTTGAATCATTCAAGTAGCTTTTATTCAGCTAGCAGGGAGAGCAAGTACAATTTAAGAACATAATAAAAGCACTTTAGAGAATACTAGAATATTGTATTTCTTTCCTGGAATGATTTAAGTTTTTAGAAATTACAGTTGAAAGCAGTTTATTTAGTTGCTTTAGTTGCATATTATTAAAACAATACAACTGAGATAGAGTTCATGCCTCTTCAGACTGAGTAGGACCAGAACACTGCATTTAGTCTATTTGTACCCCCATTAATGATCACGGCTTTTACATAGCTGCAAAGACAGAAAGAAAGTGAAGGCCAGCTTCTTATTTTGTCATTCTCCAGCCTCCATGATCTTAAATTTCATCTGCTACTACCCTCTGGCAATAGCTCCCAAATGGTCCTTATAAACCACCCTGTGAATGTCTGCATTGTACATGCTGAGTTCTGGTCTGGCTGCTTCCAAGTTCCTAGAAAGGGGTTGGTTTTATTGCTGCCTGGCAAAGAGCAGTACAGGTATCAAAGGGGTTTCCGACACAACCAAGGTACACTAGAAGAGCATGTCTGATCCTCCATTAGTAGCTGAGCACATGCACACACATGCAAAACCAGTTTGCAGGCAATCAGCTGCTAAGAGACTTGTATGTGTATTTAAGATATTTCTATGGGTATTTAAGATATTTCAAGCAACTCCCTTAGTCTAAAAGGGTTACCAAGTCCACACTTTACAGTGAGGACCACAAAAGAAGTAAAAGCTATTGCTTGCTTTTGCGTTTTAGGGAGCAGCTAGCTGTCCAAACATAAAGAGCGCCCTCTCCCCATCTTATGTCCCAGTGTTCAAGAATTAGTCACTACCAGCTCTTCACGGGAGAAACTCAGTCACAGAAACAACTTTAGGCAATTCAGTATTAGTGACTTGAGTGAAAATACATGCCTTGTGCTGCCAGACACCCAGATGTGTTTGGGGTTTAATACAATCAGTACTTTTCACCAGTAAGGTGAAAAGCACACCACCCTTAACGAATACCTTAGTGAATAAGGATGAGCAGAACAACCTCTCTTCCCACACCCTTTCTTTCTAGGGAAGGTTCAAGATCACACAGACAACATAACACATTTTGAACATACAGACTGTTACATACATGTCACAGAGCTAACCACAGGAAGCAAGATCTCTCTCCAAAGAGCCTAATGTTACAATGCTCAAACCCATGAAAAAATATTTAAGTCTGCTTTAGTAACAAATACTACAAAAGTCAAACACTGAAAGACCATACTGGTAATTTGTTAGAGGAAGCAATTTCAAACTTCATCCAGTTAGCTAATTAAGAGATAGAGATGGGCAGTTGATCATAATCTTTTTTGCAGTTACCCAATTCAGGTAGCACTGAAGGAGTGAAACAAGTAACCAGAAGCCTTCTATTACAGAGCCTTGGAAGACACATACTTCATTATCAAAACCTCTCAGAGAAGAAGAAAAAAAAAAAACCACAGCTGATTTTTTTCTTGGTTAGCATTCTGGTTTACCCACATTAGCACAAGCTCAAATTCACTACTGACACACCAGGGAAGTGTTCCCATCAGTTCACACAGCCCGCATGTGCCCTGTTTCCTAGATAGATAAAAGATAGGTTCTACCACTGCCAATTTCCCTCCAAGAGAGAAAGACCCAAGCTTGCATCTGGTCCGCAAGCTACAACTTGAATTAACTCTTCTGGCGGTTGTTGCTGCACTAGCTACCATGGTCCAGAGAGGGGTGTACGATGTGCAAAGCTAAAAAAGGCCTTGCTAAAAAAGTTATTCCTCACATTTCTAGTTTAAAAACTTGTTCTCATATAAACAGGTCTGTCACCAAATGATGTTGTTCCAGACTGGATAAGGCGGTTGTTTCTGGAATTGGGCACTACACTGACACAGCTTCTGACACAAAAACTTAGGAAATCCAGCTACTCGGATAGCTCCTTTCCTGAAAGATCATTCTGTTCATTGCTTGAGCTAGAAACAAGACAAGACTATGCCCTAGAAGCTCTTAAGGGGTTCAGCTTTATTCTCTGGAACATAACCAGCAACCCAATGCTGGACCAGCACTACAGTTAGGTAGTCATTTGCTCTTAAACAGAACATGGCACGGGAGTGGAACAAGATGGGAATCATCCAGGTGACTGACTAGCCCTGGTCTTGGCTCAGCCTTATGCTAGGTGCCATGTGAAACTGAAAGATATCTTATCTGTTTATACTAGAAAAAAATTACTCTCCATTAGACCTCCATTCTCATCTCTATAAATGGACTAGAGCTAGGACTTCAAGTTTATAGTAGAAGAAAAACACCCTAAAACTCGAAACCATCCACAAGAAACTCCTAGAGAATCACTAACATAATTATTTTCACAAGCATCCAGTGTCAGTGATGAAAACAATCCTACGTATGCCCACACAGCTGAAGTTTTAGGAACAAGCCAGTAGGCCATTTTTTGGATTGAATATGGTAATAACTGCCAATACAGTACATCAAGATAGCACATGAAAAAGGGTAGAGTGTTACGCAACTATGCCCCTCCACACCCTAACCAAAGGGGCCCACAATAATGGTTAGGGAGAAGGAAGACAGACCTTTGGAAGTTAGAGCAGGGGCGACCAAGAGGCCCCCTTTCTGTGACTGCATGTTCCTCTTCATCTCTGCTACTGTGCCTCTTATCACTAGAGCCAGATGCCAGGGGGGACAGTGGAGAGCACAACAGCAGCAGCAGAAGCCAGGGACAATAGCCTGGACATTTGGGTGTGGTGGCCAACACCAGCTAAAAACAACTACTTAATGCAAAGTTTTGGGCATGGCTGAAAGCACACCCACCCCACACACACTCCAGAGAAAGTTCTGAGGGAAGAAACAGGAAAGCTGTCTCCTCTCACCTAGCTGCAGACCTCCTACACACAATGCGAGAACTATCAGCCTGAACCCCGCCTTCAATACAGGTGGTTTGGTTTACTTTGTCTATTACCAAGCAACCAACAGGCCCACTTCCATCTCCACAGAGGTGCTCTTATGAAAGGCCCTCTTGGCTCCAAATCCTTTGTGATGCACACAAAGCAACAAAAAGGTGGGTTTCGTTGTGATGTGGTCTTTTTGCTTGGTCCTAACTTGCTGCTCTGGGAAGTGAGAAGTCATCACTAACTAGCCATCATAGTTTTCTTAATGAGAGGATGATCCCATAACCCTACCTCAAGGCAGGAAACAAAATGAAATCTGGAGAGACCTCCAAAACAAGTAGTTAACAAAAGCTAATAATAACCTCCGCAGCTTCAAGAACAAAGGCTTATTGTGCCTCAAGCTCAGAATCCATGGGTTTAACTGCATGGGCTTTCTAGTCACGCTGCTCACTCCATGGGACTATGAGTTTCACTTGAGGCAAAGCTTCCAATCTGTTTGCTTTTGCAGGGAGAACCACATCAGTTTTACTTTCCAGCTCATGGTCTGCTTCTAGCTTCTTCATTCCCACTATTCAAAAACATGTGTGTACTGTCATTCGCATGGCTCAGTCCCCTTCACAGCCATTCCGAGACTAACTGGGGTGCAAAGATGAATCCCCAGGTAGCCCAGAGTAGCAGCTCCCAAGAACAGGCACAGACATCTAGCACTCCTCTGATCTGAGCAAGGCTGTGAACCTGGAACAGCATATCAGCCAGCATCACTCTGTTCAGAGATACAAGGCAAGTTAAATGACTTATTTCCAAAAGATGTTAGTCCTACCACTGTTCTCTTTCCTGCTTGGAGAAGAGCAAGGGCTGAGAATGGAAGACTACCACCACCATGCAGCCTCACAGAAAGAGGTTCTATGAGAAGAGGAAACAGACCTTTGCTTTTATCCCCTCGGCTTTCTTAAGCCTAACTCTCTCCCTTGGAGCTGCCATTAACACCTCAGAAGAAGGAAGCACAAGCCACAGCAGCCTTCTCAAAAGCCAGATCATGCTCAGACACAGTTGGTCAGAACAACTAGCTCGGGCAGAAGTGAAATTTGAAGCCTAGAGAGGTCTGCTCCTGGGAAGTTTGGTTCAGCTGCCAGCCACAGGCAGTAGGGGAAATACAGGGACCTGTGGGTGATTTGAACAGAACAAATATTCCTTTCTGCTACCAATACAATCTGTGACTGGCTGGCAGCAGACCCTTGTACCTGAAGGCCAACAGCTCCCTTAAAGGCACAACAAACATGATGTCAGCAAAGACAAAAACGGAGTTTTCTCTATTAGGAGGTACCCTGTATGATCTCATAAATACCCTCCTCTGCTAGCATAAGAAAGTATTGAGGGATATTAAGAGTCACATGCAGGATATTGATGCTGCCTTACCTATGAGGGAAATACATAGTGCTCTGATGTGGTAGATCAGTAGCTGAAAGCCTCAGCAAGGTAAAGCTTTAAATGTGACCTTTATAAGCAAAGCTGATCTTACAGGAAGTTGCATGCTCAAAAAAAAAGTAATTCTAGTGAAACAGAGGCACTCAAGATGCTTGAGATCTGGAGCTAAGACATATCAGGAAGGGATTTCTTTTTTCGGGAGAAGGGAGGAGTCAAGAAGGAAAAAAGCTTACTAAGAATGTTAACAGCAGACATTATATCTAATTTCTTTGCATTCCTTCCCCCACTCCTTTTCCTCCCATTTTTTAAAAACAGGAGCAAACTTGCGAGTTAAGGATTCTGATCAATGCAACATGTTAGGAAAAGGGAGCAGGAGGTCAAGAGGAAATGATTAATCCTGTGCAGAAGACTGGCAGGATGGGTCCTGGAATGGCTTACCAGAACAATGCCCCCACTAATAAGCAGGTCAAAAGATCCTTACAGTGAACAGAAGTCTCAGTTACACTGTACATTAATATTCTTCCCTTAACCCAATTATATATTTTTTCACTAAAGCCAGATTCAAAAAACCAAGTGTTGAATTAGAGAACAGGTGAAAAGTTGCAGTGCCAAACACAAGCAGCAAATCTCAAAGATACAGGGTTAGAATTTAGCAACTCAAAGTGTCCAAAGCTCCCTTCTAAGACAGTATTTGCAGAAGGCTTCAGCAAACTGAGGAATGAGGGAAGAACCCGCTATTACAGATTGAAGTTGTAACACCGATTTTGTGTTTAGCTCATGCAGTTGACCAATGTCTCTTCTTGATAAAGAACTGCTCTTCTGTTAGCAGCTGTTTATAATGTGCTGAAGAAAGCAGAACAGGCAAATTCACTGCAGGCAATACTTTGGACCTAAAGGCACATGTGGTTCAAGGTTTACTGTAAGAGATAGCTGCTTAGTACTGTGGTTTCCATGGTGTCAAACAGAAGCAATGCAACCCTGAGAGATCCACTCTTTCAGGTAATTATCCCTATTCCAAGCTGTTTCTCCCCTCTAGTTTAGCCAGCATTATCAGCCTCCAGGGCTGCACCATGGAAGAAGTCAGGGAAAGTCAGCTCTACTTCCAAAGAGATTACAAACCTAAAGCATTTATTGATTCCATGATGCAGCACAACCTCATAGGTATGTGTTTGCAAATATGCAGCAGGAGTTTCACAACTGATTCAAGGCTGACCCAAGCAAACCACCACCTCATCAACACTCCCCCAGTTTAGCCAACTCCCTCATGCAAGAATTTGCAACTTGGAGCGTCACAGATCAGATCTAGATCTGGCTGAAGACTGCTCTGAACTGGTCTGTAATGTATAAAGAAAAAACTTGCTCACAAGTCTGCTCATCTCCCTAATGGTGTGTTGTACCGATGTCAGGAAGTAACAGGAAGACTACTACAGGTATAAAAGCTGGTGCCAACGTGAAAGCAAGTGGGGGGGAACAGACAGACAGTCAGAGAGAGCAAGAGGGGCCAGCCCGCTCCTCCTCCCCGCAGCAGCATTCATTTCCCTCGCTGGGGCCAGTGCAGAACCACAGCCCGAAGGAGCAAAGTGGTGGGGAGGGAACGCCCTCCGGCAGCATTGCCGATTGCTTTGTATCAGCAAACAGCCTCCATTTTGAGGAGCGGGAGGCATTCCGGGCAGGCTGGAGAGGCCAAACATGAGCCTCCAATGACTAGGAATAAAAATGGCAGATTTGCATTAGCGCTTTCCAACACAGGCTATCATTAACACCTGCGGCATTCCCCCAGTCATATGCTACTTCTATGTATAGCGAACATTTACCCCTCAGGTCCACCTCCCCAGTAACCTAAGCGTTGAGCCCCCCCTCCCACCCCGTGTCAGAGGAAGGCGGCTCCACACAGAGCTATGGGCCAAGTGCAGGACTTTTGCAGCAAGGCCAGTCCTCACAGCATGATCTTGGAAAGTCAGAAACTCAAAGTCCCGCAACTTTTACTAAACTGAAAATGAAAGCAAGGGCTAATAATTTTAAGATATTGATCTACATCCCTCACCCCTCATTTTTCTGCAAGGCACACACTGTAAAACAGTACACAGGTTTCACAGTAGGCAGGTCTTCAGCCAGGGGCATCTGCACCTCTCTGTAGCAGTCTGAAGACAAAGCTACAGTTTGTTTACAAGCATGTTTGGACTCTGTGGGCTCCACGGCTCTTTTGGTTGAGACAAAATCCAGCTAGTGTACTTGTCAGTTTATGCCAGCACTTAAATCCCACCAGTATAGGCACAGTTAAGCAGGCACAGCCTATCCCAGTTTGTGACCTCTTCCAGGTCTGCTGACAATCAACAGATGTTAGGCCACTAATTTTTATTAAATCAGTGAATGAAATTGAAATTTACCCATTCAAGTCTGGAGGAAATTGAGTCAAGAGTTAGTCAACTCACTTTTTGCAAGTCTGTTTCCCTATTTAATCCACATTTTCATAGGGAATAGTTCACATAGAAATATTTTAAAATAATTCCTTTAGTTTTAGGCCTAAGATACCCATTCTATAACAAATTCTGCAACATGTATTGAGAGATTGCCTTAACATAGTGACTGTCCTTATAACACATCCTAGACACACACTTCAGAAGCTTTGTTCCCCAAGACAAGCTGAAGCAACCTCAAAGCTGGGTTATGCATCTCTGCACAGAATCACAAGCCAGTTTTCAGCAGCACATTGTTAACTAAAGCTAAAGTGCCTGCAAGCTGACCAGGTTACTTTCCACACCTTATGTGCCAATATATGACAACCCTGTGTGGCTGGTTCAACATGCCAAACACAAGGATGTTAAAAAGCCAAATAATTGTTATCTGAAGCTCAGCGCACATGCCCGAGTTCAGTGCAAACATCCATTTTGCTCTGCCTCTCCACACAAAAGCCAGGGAAGTGGATTCCAAAGTTCAAGCGCTGTTACTACAGAGGAAATGCTGAAATGAAACCCAGAGTATCACTCTAGCCATGTTTCCACAAAATTTAAAAGAGCAACTTCTTGGGCACCTCTGTCACATCAGTAACATACAAACTATTTAAGCTGCATCTCCTAAGCCTGCATACTTATTTTGTCTGTATTCCATGACTCTCTTATGCGTTCACAGTATCATCTAAACCATCACAATGAACAATAAAATACGGCTCACACATCTATAGCCATTTATTGCAATATAAGCCTATTAAAAATGAAAGGGCTAATAAGTTCTTGAACAGATAAAAGTAGTAATAACCATTATTAAAACAAGGGTTAACATAAGTTCTTACAAGAGCTATTTCTGCTGCTGCCATTTGCTTCTCCTCCGTTCCCTGCAGCTTATTGTAATACACATTATCCAGGGGGGATAGTAAAGGGACTGCTAACCAAAAGCTAGCACCTCAGAACAGCCAGACACACAGGCAGATTGTGATGTAAATACATGAGAACATGCTGATGTTTTAAGGCAGTCTCCTCCTATTTTGTGTGTAACAAGATACTATTGCAAAGGCAAATCCATTTCAACTATAGCTGAATTTTATAAGCAAGATTCAGTCACATTACTCTCCCCCACTCAGGCTGATTAACCTTTAAAAAACAGAACCACCACCCCACAACATGGTAACACCATTCTTGACTGGCATAAATTGTCATGGTCCCAGCCTTCCTCCTGCACTGAAAAAAAGCCTAGAAGATTCCCCCGAAAGAGGAACTACACTGTCCTCTATCTGTCCCACATAATTACTCTTTCCTTGACAGTGACCATCTTTTACACCACAATCCCCACAAAACATCAAGCACTGCTCAGACCCAGAATCAGTTTAATGCTGTCCCTTTTAACGCAAGTACAAAATCCCAGCCTGCTGTCAGTGCAAGTATTTTATGGAGTTTCAAACCTCCAAATTCCACCCAGAGCAACACTATCCTCTTTGAAACTTTTCCCCATGGTTGTCTCAAAGCAAGAGCCCATAAAAAGAGTTTACTTCATCAAAGTGGAAGTTGTACAAGGGGAAACACTCCTGCGAACACCACCATATTTAACTCGTTAAACTTTTCAAATGTTTTGGAGTTTGACCATTTCAGGGAGGGAGGAAAGAAAAGGCATTTACCAGCCCTAGCCGTGATTGATTTAAAAACAGTTTAGGGAAACAGGCAGAAGCAAGTGCAGGGCTTCCTTTCAAATTTGAAAAGAAACATATCTTCTTGTTGGCCCTCCGGTCACATTCGGTGCTGTTTTTCCTTAGGACCATCTAAACAAGACAGATGTAGCCAGTATTCAGGCAGCAGCTGAAGCCTGAGCACTAGAAAGGCACTTTGGGGTGGGGGATGGAAGGGAAAAGAGGGAGAAGAGGAAGCCATTTGGCTATAAAAAGGATCTTTCTTTCCTGTTGAAATGCAATGGTAAAGAGTGTCAAAATGGCTTAAGGGTGGGGAGGTCAAACATGTTTTGAGATGTTAAAAACTCTTAAGCCTCGTCAAAAAGACTGAAAAAATCTTAACGTAGGTTTTTGTTCTTCCATTCAAAATACTTAGCCATCATAATGGAAATTTCAGAATTGCTTGCAGCTATTATCTGTTCACTTTTATCACAAATTAGCCAGAACTATTCAGTTAATTTTTTATCCTAATGAATCTGCCACTACAAAAACACTTCTGAAATTTACTTTTCCCAGTAATTTTCCAATGCACCTTATTTTGCCAATCCTTCCTCCCCCCAGCAAGCCTCCATTTTAAAAGTCATTCACTACTGCTTACTGAGTATGACTGACTTTGCAATAATAAGGATGCTGGAAAAGAGACACTAAATAGCAGTTTTATTAATGACACATCTTTAACACTCTTCACACTACACCTTTAATCTGCATCCTATCAAAACTAAACACAACATGGGGGTTTTTGCTGCTAAACAAAAATATTTTAGGAACCTCTGGGACTGTCGTATTACTTGCCATTTAAATCCAAGGGTGAAATTTCACATCTCTTCTAAACCTTGATTCATAAAGCTAGATAACTAATGGTGCTCACAAAAACTCAAGCTGTGAGAGCAGGCTTAGTAGAGCTTGTATAGTATCTTTCACCCTTTTGTATTTCCTCTAAAATCTGCAACAAGGAAGCATATAGCTTGCCCAGTGAAACCTTATTTGCTATAGCTACAGTATGTCTTTAAGTAACTCCAGCTTATTTTCTAGTTTGAACTGCAGTAATACAAGAGTGAGGGTTGTGATTTTTTTAACTCCAGATAAAGAATTTAGCAATATGAAATAAGAGTGACTGGAGCACAGACTGGCACTCCGGACCATCCTCTCTTACTGACGAGGAAGCCAGGCTCATCTTTGCTCTCTTGGGCCAGTCACTCAGGTTCAGGTCTATAATGTTGAACAGCTTCCACAAGAGATTCCAAACCACCATCCCAGAAGTTAGACTTGAAAGTTCATTCACAGGAAATTGGACTTACACCTGCCTCATCTTTGAGAGGTGCATACAATAGGGATACAACAGAGCAAAGGCACTCCTCCACCATGACCTCCCACTCCCACACTTGAAGGGACTGGGGTAGGGGGTGTAAGAAGGAGACTACCTTTGGGAAAGGATTTTGAGCTGCAACTTCTGAACAGATGCTGGAAAGACAGATCCTCTATCCCCATCATGGAGCTTAAGGTACACATCAAGAAATTAATTCCATTTGCTAATATAGAAGTCAGGATGTTAGCATCCTGACAATCCCACTCAAACCACTGAAGTCCTCTTATGTTCTATAAGCACCTTGTCTCTGTCTCAGGTTTCTTCATTCCACTAAAACTTGCTACTTGGGGTGGGGATTGCACTAACTGGAATTACAGCCCTTTGGGATATGGGTGTTACTGCTTTGCACCAGAGCTGTTCTATGGAAAAAGTCCTCTGTGAAGTGGCAAGTCAGACTTGTCTCACTGGGGCAGGTTTTAAGAAGAAAGTCTTTCCAGTACCCCATTGGATTGGCTTGTTAGAGTAAGAACCAGCATCGAGGTGCTCCTCAAGGCTGGCTGTGTATTAGGCAAGTTGACTGGGCTGAAGAAATCGCCCTATACACTCACAGGAATAAGGTTCACTGTGCAACCGAACACTTGGCCAGCACAACACTGCACGTTTATAGGGGAAAAAAAAAAGACAAGGCTGCTTACAGCAAGAAAAGGCATTTGGATAGAAGCATAACTTCCCTCTCAACTGGGAAGTCTTCTGGAATTAAGGGTTAATTACTATAACCCCACACAATATAGGCAATACTGAAGTGGCAGTATTTTAAACTGCTCCTCAAGACAGCTTCACTAAAACTGCTACCAGATACATGGTCAGAACCTAACATGACCCTCTTTCCCCAAACTCTGCAGAATTCAAAACTCAATATTTGAGCAACATTGTTTGTTTGAATTTGGTCAAAACTAAGATCAGCGGGAAATATTTTGTCAATCCCTTTTTAGGGAATAAAGGCTGAATCCCCTTGTGCCAGACATTACTTTCAGATGCCAGCACTATTGCCAAATTGCCTGGTGAGCTATTCTAGCAAGGAAAGAAGCCCATCTTAGACTAGTATATTTTTAAGGGAAGAATACACTGAGGCAGATCAGAAAGAGTTGAGAGTCACTAGAACCAAGTAGTATCCCCTCTTCCTTCTGTTCCCAGGTAGGATTACTAAATGATTAACAGTTCTGTAGAAAATCTCAAGTCTACAGTATGTGACATTAAGACTTATTACCACACAACCAACTGATTATTCAGAAACACAGCATCAGCAAACATCACAAGAAACTAGAAGCATTTTCAAAAAAAAGGTCAGGACAATGAACAGCCAAGAGATGGCAGTGTTTCTATCTGGTAAACAAGAAAAATACTAATTGCTCGTAGCATTCTAGCAGGGTAGGAAGTCCAGTGGCAAACAGTGATATATTGCAAGAGGTGCGGATTTTAAACTGCTCCCCTCTCCCTTCCAGCTGCAGCCCAGTTAAATCGAATAGCCTCTTCAGGCACTACACTCAATTCTTGGTTAAAGCAACTGCTTTAAGTAGCAGCAGTAGTATCCAACTACAAACATCCAGATTAATAGTAATTGGATGCTTCTAGACAAGAAGGCGGCAATATTTTAATGGTTTAGTAGTCCCCAAAAAATGAAAGTGTTACAAGAGATTGTCTATGCAGTTCTAACTTGACAAAGAATTCTTGGTTTTAGAATATTTCAAGATTTTATCTTTTTCAATTTTACTTACATTTACAAAAAAGGAAGACTAACTGTATAAATCAGTACTTAAATTTCACTTGGCATTTAAGCTAGCCTAAGGAAATCCCAAGACTGCCTCACCTGCCTCACCTCTGAATTTTTAACATGGTTATTGAACACTGGAAGATGAAGTTTCAGTTCACATGTTCAGTGCAAAGGTCACAAGCTCTGTAAGACCATGATCAGAAACATTCCAGGGCAGTGTTGCTTAATTCATGGCAACAGCTTTATTTAAAAAAAGCACTTGAGGAATGGTTTCCCTCCGTAACTCCATATGGGATCAAACATGAAACAAGTCAGCTTACTCCATGAACTGGCTTCTTTGACCACGAGAGCTGGGTGTTCCGAGAATTTGTTTGGCTGGTTTTGTTTCTTTTTGTTTAAACTTTGATTTATAAAGATCTTTAATTGTGAAAGCATTTCTACCTAAGTTGCAGTGGAAAAAGAGCCGTGGCATGCATATTTAGGAGGAATGTCTCCCCTGCTTGGAGAAAAACAGATACATAGGGAAAAACAACCCACACACCACGGTATTCTGACTCTCACTGATTTAGGAGAGTATGTTTCAACAACGGCCATTTGCTCCTAGTGAACTGCTGGCAGCAGTTTGCCTGGGTCAGACAGGGGTCTCTGAAGAGGAGTTTCTTTTCTTAGATCACAAGCATAGTATTTTATATCTTTTCACATCATAGTACTCAAAAAATGCATGTACTTCATTAGAATACGTGCATCCAAAACAAGTTACTAGATTTACAGCTGTGGAAGTCACCTTGGATTATTTCCCCCTACTTCCCTCCTTAGGGCAGGGGACTATATAGCTGTCTGTCAAAATCAATCTGCCACAGGAGCCAACTGGAAAATTGCCATCTATTTCCAAAATGAGAATCCAGTAATACAGTTGGCAACTATTTCTTTACACACACCTTAGGAAAATTCATACCAGCAAGCTTTGTAGTAAAATAGTAAGCGAAAACATAGAATGAGATAATTGTTCTCAAAGCAAGGAATAAACCAAATTGTCAGTTCCCCAAGAACAGACAACTAGAATAGAGTTATTATGAAATTATTATCATGGGTAGTTTGCCAGATTTCCAGCCCAAGATAAGCCATATACAAATGCACTTGAATTCTACAAGGTGGTAGCACTATTCTCTCACATACTGAGGAATACCTGGCGGAGTAAACAAGATTTCCAAGACTGCATACTATTTCAGTGAGCCTCTCATCTGCTGATAGCTTATTTGGATAACACTTAGTAATCTCAGCTGGGAGGTATCAGTATTTTCATTTTTTATTTTGGTGTTTGTTTTAACATACAACACTTCCTCTTTCCCATCTATCCCCTTGCTTATGATTGTTTCCTTTTATGTTTCCTCCTTGGGTAGTATTAAAATTAAACTTCAAACAATAGAAAAATTGAGGAAAACTCTCTTTAGTCAAGATGATATTAAATTTCATGCATTATATGGTATTTTCAGTTTTTTTTCTGTTGCTCATACTCTTTAACATTAATTTTCTAATATAAAACAGGACATCCTCAAGGCTTCCCTATGATAATCATAAATTAAAATGGAAGGACACCTTGTGGACCAGTTACTCTAGAACTATATACTACACAGCTTTCCATATTTTTTTCTGAAACAGCCGTATTGAACATTGGTGAAGACAAAACAGCAGTTCTGGCAGGATATTGGTTCAATACATTATTCCTAGATCGATTAATTGTCAAGGTTTATCTTTCATTTAGGAAAAAAAGTCAGTCCTACTATGCTAGCCAAATCCTCATAAATACTATATAAAAATAATGTTTATAGGTGTACTGACTATATAATGAAGACAAATTAATAGCAACAGAAAAAGCATATTACTAAACAGCTGAGAGGAATGAACACATGGCTCCACATTTAGATAGCGGCTTGCACTAGCAACAAAAGACAATTTAGAAGTGAGACATTTATCCACAAGAATGCTTTATAATGAAAAGTGGAGCTATGGCTTTAACCAAAAATTCTTTCAAAGCATCCAAGTTATTTAATTCTGAAAGCTCGGGTTGTTAGATTTAAGGCAGAGCTGGGAAAGGAGGTGGTGATGAAGAGGTCTGGACAAGAGAAAGGGAACTTCAGTACTTTTTCTCCTCCTTCCCCATAGCTTCTTCAGCTGCAGGGTTTTGCTGCTTCCATTGTCCAGTGATTTCAGCCAGCCTGAAATCCTTCCTTTAGGTTTCAGCCAGTTCTCCCTAACTAATCAACTTGTGAAGGGATCAGATACAGAACACTGACTGTCTGAAGGAGGCTGAAGCAGAGAGGAATTGCAAATTTAGAAGACCTGTGCCAAAGCTAGTGAGACAACTATCTGGTTTTTGTGTAAGTGACCTTGCTTTGCATCATACACTGTGTCAGCTTTCTGTGCCTGGACCCTGCTTGGAATCCACACCATATTGGGGCTTCATCAGCCTGAGCTGCTTAGCAGCCCTGGTCTTTGCTGAATGGTGTAGGCTGGCACTAAGAATAGTTTTCAGAAGTGACATCATATACAGACTAAAAATGCTAACCTTGAATTGTATTTACAAGGTTCTTACTTGAGAAAGGCATGACTGCTCTGTGAGAAACTGGTTGTCAAATGAGCCAGCTAAGTCCTTCACACAAAGTTTTTGTGGCTAGATGAGCCAATCAGAAACTAATGAAAATAAAGCTAAGAGTAGTTTAACACCCTAAATGACTTCTACAACAACGACAAAAATTATGTTCCTTTTTGCAGATAAATACAATTTAATTGCCGTGCAGCAGCTAAGGACTGAGATATGAAAATGAAGCTATTAACTGAAAGAATGGTTCAAGGTGATTTTTAGTTCCAGGTTGTAAAAATAAGTTTAATCTTAACATCTGCACTTTTAAGTTAAGGTTCTCCCATTTCTTCTCTCCATGTAGAAAGTTTTTTTTGGCGTTGTTGCCAAGAGACCAATACCAGACACTAGTAACTACTGTCCGTAAGCACATACTACTTGAACTCACTTCACTGACTCAGAGGCATAGGACAAGTAACGAAAGAACTGACAAGGAAGCTTCCAGGTGAAAAAAAAGCCTCTGGAGCTAATCCAAGCCCAAGTGTATAGTATGCCCCTACAAGCTTAAGTGGCTAGCCAGAGAACCCAACTACTCCAGTCTTTGTAGAGACATGCTGACCTTACCTATACGCAAATGAATGTACACATTACGTTAATTTTAGTCCCAGTGCTTCAGAATGTCCAGCAGATTCTCAGTTCTCTGGAAGGCCTATCTCCTGGATCATAAAGAAATTTTAATTGTAACTAGCAGCATCACATGCAATTAGAGCCTACAGTTGGCTCCCTGAAAATATTCTTTCAGGAGTAAGCCACTCTGAATGGAAGCCACCCTTCCAACCCCTTCAGGCTCACATGAACATTGCCCAAGAGTTTTTCCACTTGTCTTTGGCACAGAGACAAAAAGAAGTTCAGCTGGCTTGACACAGCTGCTACTGTTTAGAGAGTAACAGTTCAGATTCAAAGGTACTTACTGAACTACTTTTTGACAAGATGCAAAGATGGGATAACATCACCTTCACCAGAAAGGCAATAACATGAAGATAAAAATCAGGTTTGTTTTGACAAGTCACAACTGTCTAAAACTTATCCCATCAAGTACATGAAATCTGTATGCATTTGCATGCAGTCTGTCATTGCGAAGAGCACCTCTCAAAAGTGGCCCAAGGTTCAGAGTAGGCAATCCTCCAGCAGCATGCCAACTCTGAAGAGGAAATCACCTCAAGACCCTCCAGGCTTTCTTCCACTCACACCAGCCTGCTTAGACTGCCTGCTGACCTCCTTACTAACCATCGCCCCCACAATCATACAGCATAGCTCAAGTAAGGGAGTCATTCTTCAGCAACAGAAAGCCCATCCGTTAGTTATCTCTGCTCTTGTAAGAGGCTCAGTCTCCTTGAGAAAATACGTAATGCTAGGAAACAGCAACACTACCATGAAACAGTACTGTCAGTGAAAATACATGTTGTCTAGAATGGAGAAAGCAGACAACACCTTCACTCTAAGAAAGGGTATGCCATTACCTTTTAGGACACTGTCAAGAGCCATCATTTATAACCCTGATTTAATTCCTTGTTCTGATCCTATATATAGCTTCCATGATATTGGGGAGGGGAATTATTGCTTGTACTTAGTACACTTGTATTAAGTACAAGAGGGTAAGAAACAGCAAGAGTATTCCACCTTCTGCCCATTACCCTTTTATTAAATGTAACAGCAGCACTGGGAAGACTGGGACCTCAGTGTCCCAGTAATTCTTTTGTACTCTCTAATTCCCTAACATTTTGGTGGTGGTGGTAGTAGTTTGATTGTTATTTCTCTCAGGGTAGAATCCACTCCAGACCTCTGCCTCACATTTTTAGTGCTCAATTTTATTTTTTCTTCATAAACTGTCCCTCCTCTCTTCCCAAAATATTTGCCCATCCATTTAAAAGCCTTTAACAGAAGTTAACACCAGAAGTATTATGTTGGGACACCACTGCAACATTACAGCTGCTACTACAATGACTAGAGGGGGCAAAAGTTACATTTGCCACGTGGTCAGTCTAGTGTTCAGTCAATTCAATATGATACAATAGAGAATTTAGTTATCTGCACAATAGTTTCTGTAACTTGCAAGCACTTCAGTGGGATAATCACAATTTTTGTTTTCCTCTACAAATAACCTGTGTTCTCTGATGGGGAGATGGTTCACACAATAGCTTTGGCTGGCTTACTTATCAGCCATCAATTAAAGAAAATCTGGTTTCCAATTTGCTCATCTAGCCACAAAAAGCTGTGTTTAGGACACACCCAGGCAGCTCATTTGGC
This sequence comes from Pterocles gutturalis, assembly GCF_000699245.1. Lineage (NCBI taxonomy): Eukaryota > Metazoa > Chordata > Aves > Pterocliformes > Pteroclidae > Pterocles > Pterocles gutturalis. The sequence continues at coordinate 8,825 of NW_010113693.1, read as the reverse complement.
AACGAGTTTCTTACAGAGAAGTCATGCCTTTCTCAAGTAACATCCTTGTATGGATCAAGTATTCTTGAAATTTGAGTGACTTTGTCTAGCAGCCTGCAGACCCCCTTCACGCTCCAACTTCAATGTATTAAATCTCCAGTGCCTTTGGGCACACCATATATAGCAGTGGGGGCGGGGTGTGCTGCAGGGGGGTGAAATTTAACTCTTTACCAGCATTGCTTTTGAAGGCAAAAAAAGGCAGCTTGGAGGCATGATGATTCTTTCCATTCTCTAACAAATCTTTCCTCAAAGTAGCAGACTTGCTTTGCCTCACATATACATGCACTTGCTAAAACATTTGAGAACTATACAGTTGACTTCCAAACCACAGAATGACACAGCAACAGCAAGCCCCTAGAAGCTACCTGATCTTTATCTGGTACACCCTCAATCACCTGACATGGCATTACTCAAGGTTACAGAAGATCAGGAATAGTAACCTTGTCAGGCAGCAGGGACCAGTACTGACTAGTTCACTGGTGATTCACAGACCACACTTCGAACCCTCACATAAGACAGCAGCATTCTCTAGTCCCTCCACGCAGCTCTAGGTTGGATTACAAAGCTTAAAGGCATCCATGATGCAGACAGCTTTCAAGCTTTGCTTGCACCAAAGATTTAAAGACAGGGATTTTTGTATTGTACACTTAACTGTCTGACAGTGTGAATGGCATGAGTAACAAGAACCACTGAAGTGAAGGGGGAGGGAAAAGGGGAGGATTTGAAGTTTGATAGCTGCCATTTTCCCCTAAATAATAGTTTGCCTTTTGTTAACCAAGAGCAGCTGAACAAAAGGCTGTATTAAAATTGGTTTTCTAGCATACTCCTGCCTCTCTGGACAGCGGGTAGCTAAATATGCAAACAAAACCCAAGACATGGGACAACATGTTAGAGCAACAAGCTTAAACACTACCATCCAAGAATCCTGATGAAGTTTGATTTCTCTCAGATCCCTGACAGCCTTTTAATTCAGCCAAATACAGCATTTTGTAGTTCTGTACATTTACAATGCCTTAAACTAGGGAAAGGAAATATTTACAGTAGATGGTAGTTAATAACACTGGCTATCCACAAAATGTATGGGATGGGCATGTAATACAAGCAAACAACTAGACAAGATAAGGTTTAGCAAACTTGATAAAATACCTTTAAATATTTCAGTTATGCACAGAGACCAACATTAAAGGGAAAGTGATGCAACACAAGTTTAGCTATTACCTTTAGCTCACTAAAAGGACCCTTCTCCCCCCAAAGCACTGAGATCCAAGGACAGGCAGTCACTATTTGACAGTCCTAGAAAGTGCTGGTACTGAGAGGAGCTGTGGTAATTACTTGTGTGATCTCAGAGAGGGTCATACCATAGTAACTAAAGGGAGTAAGATGTAACTACTGAGGTAACAACAGAAGGACAGCAGCCTTTGATTGGATAAATCTGTTCATTTCAGAAACAACTTTAAAGATACTTCACATTTCTTTGATAGAGAACATTTCCACTATAGCACTGAAGAGATACCTCACCATTCCCAAAATTTAAAGTATTCAACTCTGAAAAGTGACTTTCACCCACTGCTAGTAAGACAAGTTTATAAAGATTTCCAAGTTGCCTCCCTAGTGCTGGAAAGTAAGCCATTTTCTCCAAGTCAGCACCACTGCAGAGGCATAGCACAAGTATGTGAAATCATAAAACATTTCAAGTTTCCAGTTGAAGTCTTAGTCACTTCAAAAATATTTCACCTACATATGTAGGAAAACTGCTGACCAGACATCATCCTATGTGACAAGCTCACCATCGGAGGTTTTAGAAATGCTTGCGATACACTCAAGTGAAATAACAGGACTGGAGCTCTTATTTCTTACAACTGACCATGTAGCTATGTATTAATTCTTGTGAGGAAGTGTCAGTATTGCACACATATCCAAGAGGCAGCACAGCAGGACAACACAGAAGATATTTTTTACTCCTTTTCATACTAAACAGCTAGAGCATTCAAAAAAAGCTAGTCAGCATTTTTAGTTCCTAGATAAGATTATTAGCTATGGACTCCATAGCTGAAAAGTTTGTTATTTTGTAGAAGCTTGAAGAAAAGGAAGAAAGAAGTAGCTTAGCTAAAGTCAAAAAGAATTTTAGGAAAGAAGTACTACTACTGAATTAGCCACATACAATCTCTCTTCTTTAAGATGGGAGGGAGAAGGGGAAAGAGGAAGAGATAAAAGTTGTCCAAGGCAATATTGCATAGCAAAGCAGCTTTTGAACTCATGAGAAAACAGCAGATAGTATTGCTCCAATTCTTTAACATGTTTTTGTTCTATTCCTATTATTTTCAAAATTGGATGCACAAGCATAACTTGTAAGACAAGACGACCAAACCCATCCCACTCACACAGCCCTTCAACAAGCACAGCCAGGGAAAGTAGAAAACAACCCGTGGAAGGAGCCGCAGCTGAGCCCATGATGAGAAGAGCTAAAACAAGGACATATGTCCAATGTATTTTAGGATCAGGCACATCCACTCATTACATTAACCAATACTTGCATTACCAAGCAGTAGTCCCATTCCCTTACAGTATTCCTATACTTTAATTAAGACTTTAAATTATGGGGTAAAAGCATTACTAAAAATTATGTACTACATAATTATGATCCAAGATTATATTTGTAACTGCTCTATTGAAAGTGGATTACAGCTAAAGACAATAAAACCCTTCTGTGAAATCTTACCTTTGGTAACATTAGTTTTGCCTTCAGTGCATTGCTTATACAGATTAAGATCTGTGCTCTCAACACATGATTCTTTGTCTCATGGAAAGACACCAACTTTGCAGGAAGGGCGTATTGGGGGAGAACTACGAAGAGACAGGGTCAAGACAGTACTGAAAAAGGAATGATACCTTCTTAACTTTAAAACAGAGGAACTAGGTAGTTTTCCTCTATGAAAGCATGGTCTGGCAAGCATGTTTACATGCTTTGAAAATTTAGCTGAAAGGAGAAACTCCTACACATGATGCAAGATTTCATCACTAAATCAAAGCAAAATTCAATCAGACCCTCTCCCCAAGTTATGAGATACACTTCAAAACTCCAGTTTTAGCAAAACTGAAGGAAAACTAAGTTCTCAGTAAACAGTAGCCTATTTTTATACCTATTTATTGTCTGCACACTCCAGTCCTGTTTTCTTAAGAAAGTTATTATAACCCCAGGTCTATGCTGCAGCCTGCAAGTGTCTACTGTATTATACTGTTGGTTTTTCAAAGATGTTCTCAAAGTAGAAACAGTCCATGGAAGTTGCCTGAACAGATAAGGCATTTCTGTTTCTTCCGATTCTCACTGAAAACTCTCTAAAGTAATTTTTAATTAGGCCAGTAGTGTAATAATATCAGATTATCACCAGGGGAAAAAAAAAAAAATCAAACACAAAGCAACTCTGCTGTATTTACCATAACATGTTCAGAGTATTTGATCAGTCACAGCAAAGCAGAGGAAAAAAGGGGAGGTTTTGATTCTGTCCAATGTGGTATTAAAGCTGTTTCAAGCCACAAGTTTTCATTCTCAAACAAAAGAGAAGCAAATAAAATACTTTTACGTACAGGAAAGAGCTAGGAGCTGAAAGTATGCTGGGGAAGGGGCAGCTAAATGGAAAGTAAGGCAGAGTAATTTAAGAGGTAACTTCTTTAGCACCCGATATCTGAACATTATTTGCAAGTAAAAAAAAGTGTGAAATTAGAGATTATTAAAACCCTTCATGATTCCAAAGACGTTAAGCCCATGTTACATAGTCCACATATTAACAAAATAACTCACTGCCCTGCTTTCCTCACCATGAAAAAATTAAAAAGGAAAACACAAGTGACAGTAGCTGAATCCCAGATATTGTCTTCAGACTGGACACGTGCATGTGCATCAGAAATCAGAAGAGAAAAGACACAAAGATGCATCAGTATAAAGTACACGCACAGCTTCTTACATATACCAGAAGTGTGGATTTCCCCAGTTCATGTGCACAATCTCCTCTAAAGCTGAAGCTATAGCAGCCACAACTGCAGCAACACAGTATGTATTATGTATTAAGACCAGCGCCCAGGATGCACTCCTAAAAGTTTTAATCATTTTGTTAGTAAGTAAAAAACCCTAACCATTAGAAAAAGAAACAGGAAGAGCCTGCATCACATTTGTATCACATACTACAGTTTCATAGAAATAGCCCTTAAGCAAGAGACACAGAAGTGGGAACACAGGCATATTCCCTTCGTGTTAGCCAACGGTTTTGCCGAGACATACTGTAGGTGGACAGTGTTAAGAGCACCGTGGAATAAGAAAGCTCAGTGTTGGCAGTGATGGCAAACCATTACACAGAAGGGACCATATCTAACCTATCTTTCCTTCCCAGCCACACTATTCCTCCTTTTCCCTCATATCAGTTCAGTTTGGGACAGACTCCTCTGCAACTCCAACTTATACCAATGACAGAAAAAGGAGGAAGGGGAAAAAGTTTTCTACCATGTTGAGTTAAATTGTCTCACAGAAGCACCTCCTGAGTGCACACAACCAAGGCTAGTGGGAACAGAGGAAGAAGAGAGATCCTCTTCTTTGAGTGGCCAGCCACGAGACAAAACCAGAGCTTTACCCTACATTAGAGCAGCTTACGTATAAATTCAATCAGCAAATTTATCCAAGGTACCAGATAAGTAGCTTTCAGTTCAGCTGGCAGCTGTGTTTGAATGCCTTCCCCTACTCACACACAAGCCAAGTTGCATCTTTTACAGTCTATAAGACAATAAGGAAAAGTATATTTTTTTTGTAGTCTAGAGACAATAAATTCAGGCATATAGCAACTCCAGAATTCTGTATAGCAGTCTAACTTTAGCCAGTCTTGTCCACATGCACTGACACCCCTGTGAGCCATTTCAACTCACTGATCTGCCAAGAAACTTCTGAGTTTGTGAGTTAATCTGACCAATTAAGAACTTGACCATAGCCAGAACTGATGCAAGCAAAAGGAAGGAACAGTGTGGCTAGGGGCAAGGGGAGAAGGAATTTTAAAATCTGTTCTTGCAGTGTGGAGGGGGAGCAGCCGTGGTGCTACTGGGTTTTGCCCTGAACTCCATGAACCACTTCTAAAATGGAATCTGTAAAGCAATGAGAAGTAAGAGGTCACAGACCATTAAGTTGACTGAATTTGGCAACTCCACACTTTCCCTAGAGTGTTAGAAGGCTGCTATTGAAGTGTTTTGACCATCCGCCACTGTTACCATCAAGGGATAACTAAAGCATGTAGCAGCTGAGAGTTGGCATAAAGAAAACCCCACATTATTTAAGGTGAGACTTGGCCTTTTCCACTTTCTGCAACAGCAAGCTCATTTTCATCCAGGTAGTTTATCTATACAAGCCAAATATCCTACAGTTATTCCAACATTTTCTAAGCATCTGGTTTGGTTTGCAGCCTACTATTGAGAACTCTATTAAAAGAAAAACAGAGGTGCTCTTTCAGTCCGAGAGATGAGACAATCAAGTACAATTTGACATATCAATTAGTGTATTTAATTATGGATAAGAATAAAGTAAAACCTTCTTTGAGTTTGAAATCCTGTTCTAGTGGCTTTTATCATGACAAAAACATCTAGTTACTACTGCAACATCGATAATTCATCCATACAGCAAACATGGTCACACACAAGAAAACTTTCAGGGTTGCAATACAAATATAGCTACATTTCTAGAATGCTTTGAAGCACCTGAGATGAAGCATTTTTCTTGCTGCCCTGATAGCATGCCCTGATAGCATTTTACCTCAGACAGTGAGGTTCAAAGTGGTAAGTAACCAGACTGGGTTTCAACAGCAGCTCTATGACAAAGAAAGTTTGGCTTTTGACTTTTTTTTTTTCAGCAATAGTTTACTTACTTTCCTTCCACGCATTCTGGTAGTATTTGCAGGCACTAGCCACTCTGAAAGCAGTGGCCAGAGTTCCACTTTCTTTAATGTTTGCCACTACAGTAACAGGCAGTATTGTCTGTTAAGCTGTCAGCGACTGCACATACTCATAGCCACAACAGGTTACTGTTGTTTTACACTAGTCAACAGCTCAACTGAGACCAGAACAAACTCAACTAAAGAGAATGCTCCAGACAACCCAGTAAAGAGCTGAAATCTGCACTTCTCTGCACTGAAAGGATGCGCAGCAACGTTTGATCTTGTCTTGCAAATGCACATCTTATTTTGAGACTTGGAACACGCAGTAACTAACCTCCCACCCTGCTATTTCCCTCCTCACTTGCAGGAGTCTCAAAATGGGGGTGGGAGGAGGGAAAGTTACAGGGAATGGACAGTGCTTCCCAGGAGGAGGGGTGGAAAGACCAAAGAGGAACAGAACTAAAGGTAACAAGCAGTGGTGTTGGAAGGAGAGGAGTATGATGTTCTAGGCGAGGAGGTAGAAAATAACACAGCTAGCTGCTTTGGCCCAGAAAAGCCTCAGGGACAGGGTCAAACTTCTTATAACTTATCTCAAATAGGGTGAAGAGGATACATCCTGGGGAAGGAGAACTCTGCATTAGAGAACTACTATTCTAGCAGCTTACAGATGCAATCTGCCTGTGCTCAAACTTAACCTGCATGACATTCATCTGAGGGAATATTCTGCTCTGTCACCAGCTTTTTCCACTTACATACTGAGCAGAAACAAAGTTTATAACCATTAAGATTTCAAGCTGCCATTCCAGCCTTGCATTTTAGGTTTGTTTTTTACACTAGTAGACAGCCAAAGTAGTTAGGGTATCACTTAAATACTCTCTTGGAAGGCTGACTTTCTATTATCGTTCCTTTTATGAGGCTGTAAATAGCATTCTTAGAATTAAACAAGCAATAACCCTCACAGTTTTGCAGCCACCCCTTCTCAAAAACTTGTACACCTCACCCACATTTTAGCAAAAGTTATAAAAGATACACAGTGTAAACTGTTCCCAGTCATTGTCTCTCCCAAATGTTTCCCCTTGAGTGAATAATAAATATTTGCAAATACCGATCAGGAACACCCACATTAAGGAACCACCAAAACTCACTAATCAAGAACAGCAGTAGATCATTAATTTGCAGAATAAAAGCCTTTCTCAACAGGAGCTGAAGGCTTGAAAATGCTCACTTGTTTTAAAACAATTTCTAGGTCTACAGGACACAAAGACACACAAAAAAACCAGTCCTAAGAGACATGTACTCTTTCCAAAGCACATTGTTGGAAGATATTAGTTATGAAAAATAAATTAACAAGCTTTTTTTTAGAAGTTACTTCTAGAAAAGCTCTACAGTTTAAGCAAGGCTAGAATATCTTTCTTGCCTTTGCAATTTAAGCTTTTAAGTCTTCAAAATACCTTGGAGCTCCTTACCCAGCTGCTCTTCACCAACTGGTGGAGAATACATCTGCTTTAGAAGCTGTATATTCTATGTCACAGCCAACAGCCCTCCACTGCTTCATTTTACACACTTCAACAAGAAGTTCTGTGATACTGAGAGCACAAGAACTAGAAGCTTTTCAGCCCATACAAGTCCAAAGTTGCACTCCGAAATTAATGCAGAAATACAGCTCTTTTTTTCATATATTAAGAACACCATGTTTCATTTCATTCTAGCACTCAGTAGTACCTATGTTTTTTAGGAAGCCCACTAGCAGGAAGATACTTAGATACCACAAGAAGCTGTAAGCAGCCCAATGGCCATGAAGTTGCTGTTTTGGGGGCTTTGTTTGTTTTAAACTTCCTTGTCCCTCACACACACCCCACCCCCCCCAAGTGCCATTTTAAGGTTTTTCTTTTTCCACTAAATTCATACTTTTCTGTCCTCTGACACTAGCAACTTTAAGAAACAAGAAAAGCTCTACCAAAGCTTTCTAGAAAATTATTTTAGACGTACAGTAGCATTAGAGGAGATACAAAAAGCACCCTTGCAAACTGAAGACAAAGGCATTATCACCACATTTCACTGGGCTAAATGCCTTCATATATCAGATATGCAAGCATCCCACAGAAAACAATTACACTACCCTGTTTTCTGGCGAGCTTTTCCCCTGAAGCATTTTGCTGCGCTGTCTGACTCCATACTGGGGAAGAAACTACCTCCAACACTGAAGTTACTGGAAAATTCCAGCAAAATCCCCCTCGTTGACCCCCAGAGCAGAAGCGGGAGGGGGGGAGTGGGGGGGACAACAGCAGACCGCCATTTTCCAGCTTCAGATGAAAATCAAGCTTCAAACTATCACAGCAAGAAACTATGTCCCAATGAAACTTAAGACATTTTCAGCACATTTTGAAGAAGCCGCAGCCTCTCTTCTAAGATCTGTGAAACAATACTTAGGATCATCAGAAGCAAAACTTGTGAGCAAAGCATTTTAAATGGAGACTACATAAAGCAAGTTCCCATTTTCATATTAGCAAAGCTCTCGTTTGCACCACAGAAGCGGCTAAAATGTTAACCCATGAGCGGGAGACATAGCTGGTATTGGCAAGGGTGAGCATCTTTGCTAACTTTCTGACTACTTTCAAGAAGAAAAAAAAAAAAGCCATTTCCTCGTTACAGTTAATCTTTCTTCCCTATGTATTCGTTTCCTCTTTCTTCGATGGGTTACACGATGAACACGGTACAAAAGCAGACCCCACGAAGTAATTTAACCTTGCAATAGAAACGTCAGGGTCTTGGGGGACTCTGGACTTGTTTTTTTCTCTGTCGCTCGCCACGGTATGCGCCCGACAATCTCCCTCAGAAAGGCAGTGCCCACAGCAGCCCGCTGCCCTCGCCGGAGCGGCT
>NW_010113692.1:21040-21269 GCF_000699245.1 Pterocles gutturalis | reverse complement strand
GCCAGGGTCTGTGCCGGGTGCTGCACATGTGGGCTCCCCGCAGCAGTCCCAGGCTCATGGTGCACAGAGCAAATGTGGAATTTTTGCACTGGGGAAAAAAAAAAAATCTATGCACTGCAAATCGTTTATTTATATCACTGCAAAGAAGTGATTTGCAGGGTTCGACCCTGGCTGCCCCCAGTGTGGGACACAGCCTTGCACGTCGGGATGTATTCACGAGGAGCTGCTG
>NW_010113692.1:4755-20933 GCF_000699245.1 Pterocles gutturalis | reverse complement strand
TACAGGAGCGCAGCTCCCCGGGCCCAGGAGCAGCCCTTGAGCAGGTAAAACCACCCCTAATAAAGCGCAGAAAAGGAGGGAGGAAGCAGGTGTGAGCAGAACAAACAGCCCTGATCCTCCCCCCAGCCACAAACCCATCCCCCATGGGGGTGAAACCAGCCCCGGCGCTTGCAAACGCTTCCAGAGGGGTTTGGAGACGAGCAGGGGGAGATTTTGGGACATTCCCTGGCTCCAGCCCCGGCTGCTCCTGAGCCACGCCGCCAGCATCGCTCTCAAGGACTTCACATCTCAGCGAGGAGCTGTGTCGGGGCCGGGTGTCCCTGTCCCCCACACAGCCACCGTCTGTCCCACGCCACCAGCAGCACCCTGCGGTGCTCCCGGCAGGGCCACGGCACAGCCCCGCCAGGTCCTGGGATCCCAGAGTTACAGCCCCACATCCCTGGGGTGTCTCCAGTGGGGGACCAGGACCAGCCCCAAATCCTCAGCACCCGGCACTGCCAGGGCGAGAGGCAGCTGGGAGGGCAGGCAGGGCTCCCAGCAACAGCCTCCCACTGGGAGGTGGGATGCAGGATGGGATGTGGGATGCGGGGATGCAGTGAGATGTAGGGTGGGATGCAGGAGCATCCAAACACCTATGTGACTCTTCACCAGTCTGCACGCAAACTCTGCGCTTAATTAGTTTGCTAATTACTGCTGAGCTTCATTTCCCAGCTGAGAAAACCCACTGGAGAGCTGCTGAGCTGCTGACCGTGGGGCACGGACTGGCCCTTGCCCTGAGCCCATCGAAGGGGTGTCTCAGGCTGGTGCTGGGAGCAGAGCTCACGACAGTCTGCAGCTGCGGAAGTGAGTGACGTGGGTCTAACCAGGCAAAACTTTCATTCACTTTGATTAAAGGCATTTTGCTGCAGCCCAGCTCACAGGAAGAGAAAGGGACGGGGTGACTTATTGAAGTCATTTCCAGCCTTATTTTCTGTGTGTGTGGTAACTGTGTCCTTCAGCCTGTGCTTGTCAGGACGGACAGGACCGTCCGTCTGTCCCCGCAGCACTGGCCGAGCTCACACCCTCCCTCCCCAGGCAAAAAAATCACCCATCTGAGCTGGAGCTGCTTGAGAAGCCCTTCCCCACGCAATGAAAAATGCAGCTGGTTTCCCACCACTGAAACTGCAGATAAGAGCAGTTAACACAAGGAAGAGAGGCAAGTGAAACCTCCAGAGGGAAATTCCAGCGGAGGTTTTTCTAGAGCAGCCCAAAGGCAAGGAGCTGCTGTGGGGCGCATCGTGCACCTCGTGCATGACTCCTGCGTGGGACCCCCGGGAGCACGAGGATCCCGTCCAGGGGCAGCCGGAGAGGAAAGGGGCCCGTCCTGTGGTTCAGCTCTCTACTGCAAAAAGAAACTGAAACAAAAATGTTTAACGGCAGAAAGCGCAGACTCAGGCGTCTTCTGAGACCTCTGCCCTGTACCCGTTGCCTCAGCTTTCACTGATGGGCGAGCAGGTTCGGGCTGGTGAGGGGTAAAGACAGACAGGAAGGAAATAATTAAAATATTTTATAACACCCATAAAAGATTATTTTCAGGTTGTGCTGCAAGTCTCTTCACCCAGTTCTCTACAGGCACGCCCAAAAGGGAAACCAACACACCTCGATGGCAGGATGGTGCCCAGGGACTCCAGTACGTCCCAGTTACCCCAGCAGCTCTCCTGGATGGTTGCACACTGAACCCCACGTGTGATGGGAGTTCCCCTCGCCCAGGCTGGGGGAGCAAAACCAGGGCCTGGAAAACACATCGGTGATAAAAATAATTGTTCCAGCTGGTGGCAGCAAAGCCTAAAAAATAAAGACCAAGCTGCAAGCTCCGCCTGTCCCAGCACCTTGTCCTTGGGGGGCTGGGGACAGAAAAGGGGGCACAACCGGGGCAGCCCACAGTCTCAGTGATGTCCCCACACCACCCCTGGGACAAACCTGCTCCTGGGAACACACCGAGTGTGGGACACGGCCATGGGTGACTGGTCCGAGAGCGGCCCTGGGGATTGCCTTGCACCCCAGCTGCGCCCCGGCTCTGCCTTCGCCTGCAGCCCCCTTCATCCCAGCAAAGCGCGGCAGGACCCAGGCGTGGCCTCGCCACATCCCATCACTTCACAGCCAGACCCCATGGTCCTTCCCAGAGCATCACCCTCCTCTCCCTCCCTGCCCCTTTGCAGGCGCTGCAGCAGCTGAATCCTCCCATCACCGACCTCTGTTAAACATCACAGCGGTCTGGAGGGAGGCTCAGACCTGTCTGCAGTTTGGAAGAAACGATGGGACCAGGAGGGCGAAAGGATTACAGCATCCTCCTCTGCGCTGCTGGGCAGCAGCGACTAATGGAAAACCAAAAATCATTTGTTATTTGTGTCACCCCACTACCTTCCTGACTCCTTTTCATGATTTAAAAACCTAAACCCACCCAACCAACGTGCCAGAAGCCACCCGCGTCCCCCAGAAATCAGTGGAGACTGGTGGGAGATTCGCTCAGAGGGAAGGGAAGCAGGATTCACCCCTGCTCCCGGTTTATTGAGGATGCTCCCGGCTCACCCAGCCCCTTGGACCAATCCTGGGGGGTGCAGAGTGCTGTTGGGCAGCACTCAGCCATCCTTGGGCCATCCAAAGTGGGTGCTTGGCTGCACAAGCCAAGTGGTTCGGTTTCAGGCTCTGCACTGCGGTTTCGGTTTATCGCAGACGCTGGGCAGGACCCTCCCGCCCTGCGCAGCCAGGGATGCTGAGCCCCCACCAGCCGCACCCAGCCTAGGGACACCGCGGTGGCAAAGGCATGTCTGCAAAGGCAGATGACAAAAGTGCCATGACAAAGCCTCAAAGAGCAGTCCCCAGATAAAAAAAAAAAGATTTTAAAAAATGTGTATTAGAGGCTGTCCCACCTTACTGCAAAGTAGAGCCGCATTCTGCAGAAAACGAGGATTTTGGGGAAAAACAAGCCTCCTGCAGCAGGGGTTTGAGACACAAGAGGCAGATGGCACAGACCCGCAGCATGTGCCCAGCCTGCTTTAAGGAATCGCCCTTTTGGCTGCTTGAGCTCCTCGTGAGCACAAGCACTTGAACCCCTCCAGGGGCTGCTTTTGCCGGGGACGGGGCTGGAAGCAGTGCAGGGGGAGCGGCTGCCCGGGTCCCTCCTGGCCCTGGTCCCCCGGCAGCGTGGGGATGCTCCGTCCCGCAGGGGCTCACCCCAGGGGCGGGGGGCTCGGCTGTCCCCAGCTGACTTCCAGCACAGCACAAAACGGCTCAGCTAAACATCAAACCTCACCGTAAATTATTAATTCCTTGAAACCTAAACAAAAAGAATCTCTGCAATGCTCTGAAAAAGGCACATTGAAAAATGGAGATGGGGAAAGCCAGCGATGATAATAATGATGATCCAACCCATAATCTCAATCTTAAATCCTCTTTCCCAGAGGCAGTTGGAGGCCCATCCTCTCCAGGAAAACGATGAAGATTAAGCATTTTTAAATCAGGTCATTGCAAGGGAAGTTTATACTCTACCGAATCCTGTTATCAGGGGTAGGTGTGTGCAAGCCAAGGAGGAGAATCGCGGTGCTCTGCTGCGGCTGGTGCTGGTCAAAGCCTGCCAGCTGAGTCCCTTATTCTTCAGCTCCCTTATCGCCATGCTCGGGACAAAGCTCCTTCCCCACTGCCACCAAGCCCCCCCATGCCTACAAATGACATTGTGTATTTCTGCACCCCGCAGATTCCTCACCGACTTACTGCTGCCAGTCACCACTCAAAGACAATTCCCAAGGATTCCCCCCAATTCCCAGGGTCGATCCCACCTGCCGAGGACGGCACCCGCAGGCGATGCTCATCCTCTCCCCGCTCACAGCCGCGCACCCTCCCGCCCCGGACATCATGCACCGGCGCCCAGAAGTCAGGATTTCCACCATACCCAAAACATTTATTTCTCCAAAACTATTGCTAATGACAATGGATACATTTTGTTGCCCCAGTACGGATTTAACATTTCCAACACATATACTCCTAATACTGTACAATACTGTACCAAAAGGGGGGGGGGGGGGAAAAAGGGCTGTACCTCCATATTGTACAGAGTTATATATACAAAGTACAATTTTACACAGTTTAATATATACACCATATATATATTGGTGTAGAAGACATGAAACAATGGAAACGGTTTTAGCAAGAACATTCCATCCCACCATTGAACAACTGCTGTTAATAAAAACCCAAACCCCAGCGCACGAGCCCGAGCCCGTTGCAGGACTGAGGTTTCAGACCAACAGAGAAAACAAAGAGTCCTGGACTTTGCGACCGAACTTTCCTACGTCACAGCAGAACCACGACACCACTGCGATCCCTTAAAATGCGTCAGAGATGGATTCGATAATTGCCCTGTTTTGGCTACATAGAGCTGGTCTGTTGAAGAACCCGCTGCTCCCAGTATTGCTCCAGTTTGGCACGCTCCCGAGTCCAATCCCCTTGGACTTCGGTTATTCCAACTACAGGACTCTGCCTGGAGAGAAAGGCTGGTGAAGTCCACTGCAGAAGTAAGGTTACGACAGCGCCTTTAAAAGGAAGGGTCCATCTATCATTCCCATTGCAAACTGTGAAATATTTACCCTGTACGAAGCTTGGCATGTCAAGTATCAGTGCAGCAGGGAGCTGCCCTCCCTCTCCACTTTCACCTCTTTTTGGCCCATCGTTGAGAAACAACACTCTCTTGCCTCAAGCTACATTATAGGAAGCACAAAATATAACAGGAAAAAAAAAATTATAAAGCTTACATTTTCCAGGCCTTGAATTGCTGTCTTGGCATCTCTAGATCCACCAAAATAGACTCCCCAGAACCAAGCCTGGAAAATAATTCATCTGCCTTCTGGCGGGGTGGTCAGCGGAGGCAGAGGTGGGCGATAAATCGTCCCTGCAGCCGCCGCCGCTTGTGCGTGATACAGCCCCCGGACCATCCCGGTCCTGCTGGACCATCCCGGTCCTGCTGGACCACCCCGGTCCCATGGGAACCCAGGTGGGCAGAAGGCAGTGGGTCAAGTATTTTTTTATTTTTTTCAAGTACCAGGTTGTCGCACACACAGAGAGACAAGCAGAAAGCTGATCCGGAGAGAGGATTATCTTTGAAAGTGATATGTAAGCTCAAATCCCAACGTTCAGTCCAGAGCGCCAGTAACTGCTCGGCCTTTTCCCAGACCCGGAGGCTGGAAGCATCTTGCAGGGAACGAGTCACCCACGGGAGAACATCGCTCCCTCCTGCCAAGGTCTCTAGTGCTGCCAGTCCGCTAAGGAAACAGCTTTATGCTGTAACTGCATCGCTGGGATCTCAGCCAAGGCCAGATAAGCCCCAAAAAAGGCTCCTTTATTTTTGTGAAAATTAAAAATCTCAAAATAAATAAATCCCCAGCTTGTTAAACTCATTTTCTGTTCTGGACAGGCTCATGGGTGATGGCAGTGCCCAAACGCTTGTTTTCCTTTCAGGTTTTTTTGCTTTTCAAGCAATTTTCCCAGCTTACGGTTCAGAGGCCAGTGAGTAAATGTATTTACACGTTGCAGCACATCCTGCCCCGCGCAGGAACCCCTGACCTGGCCCGTACACTGACACCCCACCCCAGGGGTGATGGGCAGAGGTGGCTCCCGGGCTCAGCTCAAGCCTGTGCCGATGGCTGGGCTGGACAGGGACCAGCGTGATGGCCAACGGGGCTGATCAAACCATCTCGATGGGTATTTTTCCACTATTACCGTTGACTTACCAGCTTGAGAGCATCACCTCCTGCAGGTGTTTCCCAGGCGCCGGAGGGTTCCAGGCTATGGGGTGAGCGGATGGAAGGATCTGAAGCACTAACCAGAGACACTTCCATGAAGAACATCTCTCCAATGCTCAACAAATCCCCAAACCTGTACAATGCTGAACTGCATTTGAGGCTTGGACACACAGAAGAGGAGAAATAAGGCAGCAAACTCCATCTACAACAACTGTTTGTCTAAACACTGCTCGAGCTCTTCCCAGCACGCTGGCGAACGGCCGAGCGGCCAGCGGCCCTGGACCAAGGGCAAGGTGGGCAACCAGAACAGATGGGATTTCTTGCCAAACTCTGAAGTGTTTTGATTCGGTAAATAAATTTACGAGAACTTGGTTATCTTAACCTACTTTTCTGCAAGAACAATCTTGCCTTAAAAAAAAAAAAAAAAAAGAAAAAATAAATCAACAAAAACTCCCAAAACCCAACATATGAGGTATTCATCACAGGAAACCCAAAGACTCTTTCTGAACAGGTATCAAAATACATACATATACAACAATTTTTTTCTGCCATCACAGTGCACTCTAATTATTTAATCATTTTCATTGCAACAAAATATCCAGTACAGATAAAGTGAGAGAGTTTGATCATGTCCCACTGCTTCGACATGAAGAACAAATCCACAATTGATGAACTGCGAGCCTTTGGATTACCTTAGAGAGGCAGAAATTTCGCAATTATTAAAAGCACACTGCTCAAAATTCCCAACTAGGGAAGTAAAACAGAAAAGGTTAGAGCTTCAGAAACTATTACGATTGATCACCTAAAGTCGTATTTTATTTTAAAAGTTTTGCTTTGGATTATTTCAATCCAACATCAGATGAACAAGAATCCTTTGTTCATACAAAGCACTATCAAACAGACATACGGTATTCCAGTTATCAAACACTTCTTGTCTTTATATTTGACACAAACATTACATAAAAGTCATGAAAGAGAATTTCCATGGAAGAGCTAATATTTCTTCTGAATATGAAGACACGAAGTAACATTGAGACCTCCCCGAGCAAACCACCGTCTCGCACTTGTCCGCTCCACACTGGTCTCTCCTCCGGACGCCGACTGGTTCCGCAGGGAGCGGCGCCGACGTTTCCAGTTGCTCCTTCCCACCTCTCCTGCAGCGACCGCTCATCAAACACTCGTGGCAAACGTTCTCTCAGCCTTGTATGTTCACAGAGTGAAGCAGAACAAGCTAAAAGTTTCCTTTTATTTTTTTTATTTTTTTTGTTTTTTATTCTCCCGTATGTGTGCGTGTGTGGATTTTCTGCTGGCTGGCCAGGTCCGGAGCACGTGGAAGAGGAAGGACGATCTTCAGCCTGCCGTATTGCTTGCTGTAAGTGGAAGTGTCAATCACAGTGCACACCAAAATTCCAGTTGAGCTGCTCCATATAGAGGTTATCCTGCTAAGCATATTCCCCTTGACAGTAGGATTGTCCCAGAGCTGCGGATGCCAGAGATAAGCACAGTAACTCATGTACAGACAGTTGCTGTTACAGTAACCTGAAGTTTTAAATTTTTTTTTAATCTCAATTTCCATTCATACTTCAGACCTCGAGGATAGAAAAGAGCATCTCCTCCAAATGTGCTGTGCGTGGCTGGACACTTATTCTTAGAAACATGAATGCTAGGCATAAAAATATAAAGAAAATAAGGCATTACAAATGAGTCGAAGTAAATTGACAGAGATCCTGCTCTTGACACAGATTAACTTTGGTCATTCATGACCAAAAAGAAAACAAACCCAAAAAATTCCCTACTTAAAGTAAATGCCAGAAAGTTCTGCCTGAGCAAAAAATT
Organism: Pterocles gutturalis; assembly: GCF_000699245.1. Taxonomy (NCBI): domain Eukaryota; kingdom Metazoa; phylum Chordata; class Aves; order Pterocliformes; family Pteroclidae; genus Pterocles; species Pterocles gutturalis. The sequence goes on along the minus strand of NW_010113692.1, from coordinate 13,323 downwards.
ACAAGTTTAGTTTGTTTTTTTTTTTTTCTTCCCCAAAAGAACAAGTGATTCCTTGGTGGTAGAAGTCCATCAGAACCTGAGAGCAAAGGTCGCTGGTCGCACTGCTGGGGATCCTCCCCGCGGGAGGAAGAGGGGCCGGTGACGGTCACACCCGTACCGCGGTGCTTCCGAGGGGAACCAGCAGCTACAGAAAAACCAGTAATAAGGAGTGTTCTCACTGAAACCTTTCCAGTGTTCCCCAATTTTCACGTGTTTTTGATTCAGGGCACGGAGAAAGCTGGGCTTTTTCAAAACCATCATTAATGTGGATATATCCCATCTGTGGGGACGGGGTGTGCGTGCAGGGACGGACAGGGACACGGCGTAACCCTGGCCATTTCTCCGAGTGACATCCTAAACGAATTGGAAAAGTACACTGAAGAAATTGTTCTTAGAAATGTAAGCTTTGTTTCTTCTTTTTTAACTAAGTGCCAATTAAAACGACATTGCAGCCACAACGAAGCCAAGTGTGAGAAACTCACAAATTTAAAAGAAACTCGGCTAAATGGGAGAGGAAAATGACTTGTCTCATCGTGTCCTTTCCTGAATTGAGTTGATGAAAACAAAAGATGTGCAGCTTTTTTTTTTTTTTTAATCCCAGAAAAGTTTGGGAACGAGGTGAACTGAGGCTCAGCCCGCGCTTCCTCTCTTGCGGGACCACGAGATCTTCTCCAACACCAAGTGGCACGTGACTTATTTTTTTCAAATTAAATACATGTTAGCATTGTGGAAAACTCTCAGTCGAGTACAAAAGAGTTCATGCAGCCTGCTAGCAGCTGAAGCATTTGCTGCCTACCATATAAATACAAACACTACGCATCCATTCACGTCCGCAGAGGCATGCCCGGCTACCAGCGAAGACGGGGGGGAAGCCACTCCAGAAGCCGTGTGCTGTCACGTCCCCGTCCCCAGCGGCGTTTCCTACAGCGCTCTATAAGAGCTGAGATCCCTAACGCAGTTCACAGCCGCCGCAGCCACCGACCGAAGCGTTTGCAACCAGCAAGAGGGAGAAGATACAAAGCTTGAGAACTTGGGATTGAAGTTTTTACAGTGCTCGGAACTGGGATTTTGGTAAGGATCCATCTTGATATATGATCAAAACAAGAGCGTGTGCGTTAGTAAATGGACTCCCATCAGAGTACGCTGAAGTTTTCCAAAGTTAACTTGTTTTTACATTCGGTCTCCCGAGACCACACACCACATCATAGCCTACGGGCTGAAAATGACACTGAGAAACAATAAAGCTGGTTTTCAACATGGGAGAGCAAAGGGGGAAAACAACGAGATTGTCCATAAGCAACAACTGGGCTCTTTCTTATGCTCCTAAACCTCAGGAACATGTTTGTTTATATTTGCACAGACACATATTACGTAGAACTCCACAAAACCTAAGAGTGTTCCAGAGTCAACTATTTTTCATGACAAGTGTCGACTAAAGGATGAGGCTGGACGGCCAAGAGCTTTGGCCCCAGGGGGAGGAACGGGGGAGCAAACAAACAAAACCAGAGGATGTGATGGAAGTCGAGACAGACCCTTAACCACCGTGGCACCAGTGGGCGACATAATCATAATAATAATAATGCACAAGAAACAGGCATGTCCAAGCTCCACGTAACCAGTGGCACCAAAACATGCAATAGACTAAAATCTATCCTATTGTTTCCCTGTGATAAATGAAACACAGAATATAGAAGTCACTACACCAGTATTCAAAACATGACGCCACTAAATATTTCTTTCAGTGGCCAAACACTTGAACAAGGCATCAACTAGAAACCAAGATCCAACTCATCGCTTTTTTGTGTGTTTTTCCTCCTCAGCTTCACAGTGACCCGAGATTGGATTTCCCAAGCGTGGCAGGAACTGTTTTGCCTTACGAACATCACTGATGAGGGTACGTGGGATGAGATTGTCTCCACTTGGTTCACTCCCAGGAAATGCTCCCAGCAGGAAGCAGCAGTTCACAACTAACCTTCAGTAGAAGTTCAAAAAAATTCGTTAAATAGGAACTTCGGAGTCTTTAACAGAGTCTCTTCATCTGAAACAACACAGTTATATCCACAGAGCAGCATCGAGTTTGTCAGACAGTACAGGACTTGTCAGCAGGCTGCTGAGATGCAGAGGAGGCAACGCCGGGGCTCGTGGCGTTGGTTTTGGGGAAAACCGTCGGCTTTGGCCGCGTCGCCGGAGGTTTCACCTGCGTGGCCATTTTGACCGACTTCACCGGCCTGAAGGTGCAAGGAATGTCCCCGGCCGTGCTGGCGCTGCGCTGGAAAGCCGGTTCAGTGTCCTTGAGGAGCTGGGTGTGCAGAGGGCTGGAAGGTTCCGAGGTGGGGGCCACCACCGGAGACGTTTTCAAAGGCTCCAGGGTGTCGAGGACAACATCTGGCGTGTGCTTGACGCTGCTCTGCCTCTCCAGCTCCCGCAGCTCGTTCAGAGCAGAGTTCATGGTAGCTTCGATATCCTGCAAAGACAAAAGAGAAACCGAGTGAATAACAGAACCCAGACACATACATACAGAGAGAAACGTCGGTCTTTGAGAACGGCGTGTTTGTTTTCAGCCAGTAAACACCAACGCTCAAACCAACTGGAGGGTCGAGGACCTTTAGGTGTCAACGTGAAACCCACGCCAAGCTACACAGCATCGCACACCGGAGCCAACAGGCGGTTATATCTTCCATCAACAGGGAGCAAAATAACTGCTAGCACTTTCTTGATGCTCATCTGGTTCTCTACTGGTCCTGATGCTGCTTGGACTTCAAAGACCAGTACAAGCCCCAAATACAGCAACAAACAGCAAAGCTAATGCGATTCAAAGGGTTAGGATCCATTCTTGTCCTTTATTTGGCAGGTGAGATTCAGGAGCGTAAGTTCCTGCAGAAAGGATTGATGATTTTGACACTGGCTGATGGGTCACACACCGAATGCTGAGATCCTTGTTTCCCTGCTGTTGGAGTTGTCTTCCCCCTCCCAGACAGCTATTACATGGGACTCCAAATTGTCATGTTTTAGAAACACAGAAGATATCAGAAACATATATAGGAATTTAAGCTGGCCCCTCTCCTTCCTCTTATAAAATATTACCGTTATTAACAAACAAATATAAAGAGAACTTTGGGATAAAAATGTGGCTTTTTTGCTCTCAGCTGTCGCAGGACCCACACGTTTGCTGCAGAATCCACCGGAGAGCAGGAGAGCTCAGCCTGCCTGTGACTCACAGCTTGGCTCCAGCTTTTTAGCTTCCTTAGAGGTTTTTCAGGGGGTGGGGAAGGTAAATCAGTCAAGGAACGGTGGAAGAAAGCAGAGACAGAAATCTGACACCTCCGAGGCTATCTTGAGGCCAGGCAGATTTTACTTATGAAGTTGGGGAAAATACGTCAAAGGCGTGATGATTATGAGATGGTGTTTGGACACTACAGGGCAAAGAGAAACACTAATTTAAACACAGCTTTTTTTTTTTTTTGCCCCACTGCTCTTTTTTTTTTTTTTTTTTTTTCCCCCCCCCTTTTTTTTTTTTTTTCCCCCCTCCTCTTTTCTTTTTCTCCCCGGACTCATCTCCAGTGAAAACAATGAAGTTAATGTTCTGGCAGGAAGAGGAGACAGAACAACTTAAGGTAGAGCTTAATTGAAAAAACAAAGAAACTGATTTATGTCAACCAAAGCCTTGGAAGGACAATAAAACATGAAGACAACAAGAACAGTATATTATAATTCCACTGGAATAAACGGGCTAAAGACACTAATAATGGCAAAATACAACTTTCCATGAGCGTATGTATTTTTATTGACTACTTTGTGAGTACCTCTGCAGAGAACATGCACAGAGACAAAGAATCAGTAATAAACCAGTCTGTGCCAAAACTAGCAACGATGAAGAAAAATACTAAGAACCCCTTTCCGTGGAAGCTGCACAGAAGGGATGTGAGAAGGCAGTTTCCTTGTTATCTGGTCAGCGTGCGGAGCCAGCCCCGAAAGCAGAGCTCTCTGCAGAGTGAAAACACAGCTGCAGGCGCTTCGGGAGCCTGCCCTCACTTCAAGGCACTTGTCTAAACAAATAACTAGTGAAAACTAGCAGTATTATGTTCAAAGGTGGTTTCTAATCACACACTGAACCCTGTGAGCATATAAAGATGCCACTGTGAGCACTGTACGGCTTTTATTTTGACTGCACTGCTCCATATGCTTCCAATGTCGCACCACAGGCGCGTTTGCACAGCCGGCAGGAGAACGTTGAATTGACACGAAAGACTTGACTCTTCTCATGTCTTGAAGTTATGATTGTTTAATTTTTTGCTGACAGCTTCGGAATCTGTATAATTTTCTGAAATGGACGTTTTTATTGTTGAAACTAAATTCTGAATCATGAACAGGGCCAAGGTTTTATGGAGGGAGGACGTGACCGTTTACCTCCGCTCCCGAAAGCAGCCTCAGTGACTCACACAAAGCGAGGCTGAAAGACTGGGCTCAAGCTGGGGAGTAAGTTAATATCGCATTGTGAGAAGGGAAGGAATATGAGATTAAATCAGAGCTTGCAGTAAAACATCTCATTGTACCCAACATCCTTGACGGTTCCAAAACAAATCTTTAAGGCGAAGCACCCCTACGTACCTGTGCGATAACTTCAGGGTCCATGGGCCGATGGTTGTTGAAGCTCTTGGACCTCCCCGCCGTCACGGTTTTCCGGATCTGCGGGCTGTCTATCCTGTTCTTCAGAGACGAGTGCCGGCTGATAGAATTGAGGCTGCCGTGGCCACTGATGGAGCATTTATCTGGAACCTCCTTGGGAAGACTTTGGCTCATAATGGGCTGAGATGAGGGTCTGGAACTGGCTATGGCTCCTGGGGAGGCTGGTTCTGCCATTGAACTACCTAGTCCGTGGCTGTCACTTTGACGGAAGGCTCTTCTGATGCTGCCTGACTCTGGTTTCTTTCTTTGCCTTCAGTCACAAAAGCAAAACAAGTCAATGCAAGCAGGTACACATAACGGGCTGTCATTTGACGATATCCCCCCAAAACAACACAGAGGACAATGGGAAGACACAGAAAGATGCTCAGATTACAAATACACCCAGGATTGTAAGAGTCATCGTGAAACAGTAAAATTATAAATCATTCCAGTGTAACGCTTCTAACAACAAGAGTGAGTTCCTGCAGCTGTGCACATTCATAGCAAAACCAGAAAACTCGGATGGAACATAATTAACTTGGTCAAGAAGAAAATCATTTATATTTGAACAAAAAAAACCCCAAAAAAACAACAAACCCTCTGTGCCATCAACAGGTTTTGATGATGTGTTTTTATTACATTAGAAGAGCAGAGCTACAATTTTTGACTGGAGGACGCAGTATAAGTCTACTAAGCTCCTGGCCCAAGGCATCAAGTTGTTATTTTCAGAGATCGGAAAGCAAAGAACCCCATAGTTAGGGGGTAACGATCATTTCCAATACTTGCTGGTGGTAACAGATGTTTCTTTTTCATTGCTTTAGCAGGCCCATGAGGCATTATCTATGTTGGGCTACAGATACACCAAAAGATGATGTCAAATGGATGAGCTGGTCCAAACAATTTAGTTTCTACCCCAGCACCATGTGGTCTGACAGCATGATTCCATTCAAATCATACGAAGGCCAATGCAGCAGAATACTTTATGCCATAGGTCTGAAGCTTGGCATCCATTATACAGGGAAGGATCCATTTATAGATAGCACCAGCCCCATGAAAAACTGCAAGAAAGTGTTAACTCCAGTAGGATTTTGGCATCCAAATAATAATTCAGTGGGTGGCACAACTGTCATTGCGAAACCATCTGATTTAATTTTGCTCAAGTCTGTTCACACATAGGTCAGAAGATTCATTCCTAAAGAAAAAACAACAAAATGAGTCTTATGCTACTATTGCTAAATATCAGTTTCCCTAATAAAGGGAAAAAACCTGGAGTGGACATTACCTACGCTTCTTAAAACCACGACATACAACACTACCAAAACCGGCAGACGGTGAAGCTCCAGCATAGCTCTGTTCCTTACACAAATCTTTCCATAACTGGCAGAATGGCATGCTTCAATGGCTCAGACAACAAATATCATAAAAGAAAGCCCAGATCCCAAGCTGGTGCAGATTAACATAGCTTCACTGGTATCAACGGAGCTCTGCCGACTCCCAGAAACTAAGGACCAGGCTCTGTGTAGGACATTAGCAGGTCCAAACCTTTAAAGAGGATGCATTTGTTAATGCCTTTATAGATCACATTCTGCTAAATTAACTGAAGGTTAAAAATATCCACTCCTGTAAAACTGTAATTATCATATTAATAACTTCACTGCACAACAGAGAGATGTGGGTGGTTTTTAATATGAAGGAAATAATCAGAAAGATATGGGGGATAAGCCTGCTGTAGAATAATGAAATAACAGATGAAGAAATTTAGTCTGTTACTAGCTTGATTTGCTGGGTTTTTTTATTCTGCTGAGTGTTGGCTAAAGTAACAATTCCTGGCTGAGGAGGTAAAGCCAGAGCAAGAGGGAGGTGTGCTGTGTCCCTGCAAGCATATGGTTAGTAACCCAAGGTGAGAAGTGCTGCAGAAACGAAAGAATGTTACGGGCAATGCCAGATGGTGGGACTTAAGGTATGTCATTTCGCACAAAATGCGACACTAGTTTCTCAAGAAATTGTCCCCCAACCCATAAAACAAAACATGTTAAACGTAAACGAGACATAACAAACCACAGAACATTACACAGAATGGGAACACACGGTTACAAGAGCTCACTCCGCTGTTCCCCCCCTTCCTCTGTGTGTTTAGCTTGTAAAATAGGAAAATGGGAACAGACGGCACCTTAGGGATGGAGAAGAGAAGCCAATGGGATTTTAAATCAGCGTTGGCCACACTGGTGACAGAGAGGGAGGACAGCAAAATGCGAGCAAGTTAGAACAGGAAGAAGCAGAGAAAAATGGTGGCAGGGCTCATTAATTAACCTTTTTCGGGAAAGGAAATATTTTGCTGGACTCGTCACCAGGATCTTTACAGTTAAATCAAATAATGCAAGGCTGTTCTTACTTGTTGATGTTTGCAAGGTAAATATCTGCGACGTGACCCCCACTTGGGCAACCGGCACCAGCTCGAGCCGTCACTTTTTCTTCCGGTGGCTCAGAATTTATTTCTATTTCAGACTTCGGACTGGATCTTTCCGAGATACCATCCTCCCTAGGAAGGAGGAGGGAAGGAAATCACAATCAAAGCAAGCCCAAGAGCACTGAATTTCAAACACAGCACTGTGTACATGAACAGCCAGACAGGACAGCAGCACCGTGCTGGCATCCTCCTCTTAAGAATCATTATTTGTCTTTCAAGCGACAGAGCCTGATTTCTGTGAGCAACCTGGAGACCCCAGCTCCGCATCGTTACCAGGCTGCCAGCACCAGAGCAATTTTTCTATCGTGCCTCCCCATACACGGACACCTACGCCTCTGCGGAGCTCTGCGTGTGCCGGGAGGATTCCCTTCCTGCAGGGAAGGGCGAAGGATGAACTCTCCCCACCTGGTGCCAACATCCCGGCACAGCCACTCCATTCCACACTTGAGATTTAAGCCAACCCATCTCGCAGATGGGCTTCAAGCGCAAACATACGTGTCTTGAACGACGATGTACTGATGAGGAATAAGGCCGTCAATTCCATTGTGGCGTCCCTCCCACCAGTCATCTGAGGCCCGCTGATAGAGCAAGAGAGAAGCTCCTTTTTTAAAGGACAGCTCTCGTGCAGTCCTGCCAAGGTAGTCGAACTTCGCTATCGCTTCTATGGGCTCACACTCTAGGAGATAGAAGGGAATAAACAACAATTCACTAAACACTTGGGCTCACGTAAGTATTCAACAGTTTACACCTACCACAAAACAGCTTCTGATGAGAGCATGGAATAAAGCGTTGCTTCTTGCTGCAGCAGAGGGGTGAGGCAGTAAGACTCAGAGGGGAACCCCGATAATATGAGGATGTTGCTATTTCAGCATTTACCTAATTTCTGTGCCATGGACACATTCGTGTTTCCCAAGTCACCAACCCACTTACAGCAATTCAGTGTACAAAGATGGGAATGGCAATGGCAAAATTAGTATCTCATTAAAAAAAAAATTAAAAAAAAAATTCAAAGCTGGGTAGCAACCACATACCTTAGTGTACAAAGATGGGAATGGCAATGGCAAAATTAGTATCTCATTAAAAAAAAAATTAAAAAAAAAAATTCAAAGCTGGGTAGCAATTACATACCTTCCAGACAAAAATCTGCCTACGGTACGCCTTCCTAAAGGCAGCTAAACGAAACCTCCTGGGCAGGCAGGCAGGAGTTGGGATTAGCATTTAAGGAGGGAAACATCCTCCGATTCCAAACGGCTTCAGAAATAAAGCGTCTATTGAGAAGGAAATTTCTGCTGCCTGTGAGGTTCACCTGACCCAGGAGACCGGATTCTGGCACCGTGGGAGGCCGTGCTATTCATCGAACTGTCATGGAAGCGAACAAAAACATTCAGTGCCTCCAC
>NW_010113692.1:0-4734 GCF_000699245.1 Pterocles gutturalis | reverse complement strand
GCAGCCATCAGGAGAGCAAGCGGCTCCCCTGGGCTCTGCGCAGCCGGGCTGCACCGTGCACGCGCCGAGCACGGCAGCGCTGCGCCCGGAGCTGCACAACGGGCTCCAAATCCGCCCGCTCCCACCTGCAAAACCCACAGAAGGACCACAGCCACGCTGGGGCTGCAACCAGCTGCTAATCCGGGTCCTTGGAGGACTGATATTGTAACAGAGGGACAATACGGGCATTTAGACCTTGGGGAAAATCAATATGAAATTCACACGGATTATTTCTTAAGACTTGGAAAAATCTGCCATTGGTTGAGCCTAACTATATATTAAGCCAGCTCCCAGTTCTAGGCAGATGTCAGGGGAATTGAGATGAGCTCAGCCACATGGCCTCAGTGGACTTCAGCCTCTAATTACTTTAAAGGAGCATTAACACAGCCACGTGGTCCATGGAAAAGGAGTATTTTCCTGGGAGAAAAAGATTTGCAGTCCCTCTCTCAGGACAAGAAAAGGTACGCCATCTCACCCTGAGATCTCCTCTGCATCACACAAAGCTTCTGCAGTGCAACAGCCAGACAAAAAAAGGACTGGAAAGCCAAACGTGAGCCACGGCTTTTACAATTGTTCCTTGCAAGAGCACACACTCAAGAATTAGGGCTCCAAGGTCTGAGCGAGCAGAGCAAAAGCATCCCCCCCCCCAAGAGCCCCCCAAGCATCTGTAGTTACAAAGCACCAAGCGACCGAGCGCAAGCAGCACCAGGATGTGCCAGAGCAACTCCCCAGCAACGAATTTCTCCATTACTAAAGCAGACAGCTCAGAATTCTGCCAAATCACACATCACAGGTAAGCCCATGGTCAGCCTCACCCGAATCCCGTTATCAGCCCTCAGCGACCAGCGGGACGTTTGTAAGGGTGAGAAAAGCCTGGCCCGCGTTTGCAGCTTGCGATAGCCGCTGGCTCCAGACTCCCCAAAGCACACGGTTATCTGCTTTTGGCTCCTTCTTTCCTCTTGCTTGTTTTGCCTCTGGAGCCAGCTTTTTCCTAACACTACAAAAACGATAATGCTGTTTTTTTGGTGTCCCCCTCCGTTTACGAAGGCGATGGGAGTGTGGTTTTGTGAATTCCATCTGTTTCATTAAGAAGTGTTTATTGTTCCAGATGAGTGCGGCACTCAGGTTTTCTTATGGTTCCAATTTGCTTTTTAGGACTCTGGCTTTTGTCCAGAGAAGTGATTTTAGACTCTAATTTCCAGTAGCTTTTTTCCTACCACACTTATGCTCGGAGAAGAAAGCTGGGTGGATAAAGAGCAACACAGCTAAGCCAAACAATCACCCCTGCCAGCCTGGGCAGGAAAGCAGCAGTTTAAAATCTTTCCACTCACACGCGTAATTTACCGAACACACGACCTGCTTGTCTGTCGGCATTTCTGACCTCCCGAGCCTGTCTCAAACCGGAGCATCCACTCCATCGTACAGCCAGGCTGGTGGCCGGCAGCACGGATGCTCTGCAGAACACAACCTCTCCCCCACCCAAAGCCCATTCCTTCCTTCAAGGAAGGCGGCCGGGACGACAGCTTTACTTTGAGAGGACGAGAGCCAGCTTCACGAAGAGCTAAAGGACTTGGTCACATCTAAGGACGGAAGGAGCCCAAGAACCGCCATCCCGCTGACTCGCGGAGCTGCACGCTGCGCTTCTGACCCGCACGCCCAAGGTGTGATGCTGCACAGCTCCATTAGAAGGATGTGGGGCTCCTTAATTAACCAGACCTCACTGCTCCCTCAAACAGATAGAGGCCCAGCTCCCTCCTCCGCGTCGGTGCCAAACGCTCCCTCCCAAACGCTTCCTATGGAATATTCCGTGTAGGTTGCAGAACTCCATCCAAAACGCCTCCAAACTTTACCTTGCTCAGGGGCCCCACGCAATCTAGTTCCAGAGGCTGTAAAGCAGTGTCCTCCCCTAATCTCCAGCTGCTCATGTTCCCAACGTTGTGCCCTCGCAGCTACACCAGCGATCTCAAAAGCCCGCACAGAAACGACACAAGTGCCCCCCACGGCATTCCAGCCCGCGGGCTCTGCTCCCAGGCTCTACAGACGCGCGCAGAGCGAGCCTTTCCTTCATTACAGCGAGGAAATCGCTCCTTCTTTAGGTACGAACTCAAAAAGAACATGTTCTCACGAGGAGAGAACCGATTTTCCAGCGTTCCTAGCAGCGCCCAACACCGTTTAGTTTGCTATTGGTGCGTGAACACCATGAAGCCAGCGGGAGCACAGCAATGCCATGGGACAGGTTTGTTTGGCAACTGCTGGGGGAAAGAGAGTGAAAAGCAGCACGGGAGCACGTGGCAGGGCCACTGGGTAAACTACTCAAGACCAGCTCAGAAAGGATGCCACCTCATTTGGAGGAAACTTTACCTTCTTCCCACCTGTACAACTGAGACCACCACAAGTAAAACCATTGCTGAAATTTTAGACAATTGCAAGGGGCCAAAACCCAAGAATAAAACCACATTCGGTCTTGTTTGGGTCAGGCATGCTTTACACGTTGGTCAGTATTCTGGGGTCACCATTTCACACCAGTAATGTAATCTTTTCCTCCGCTCTGGAGGGGGCTCACGCGCAGCTGCTCCCCATCGCAGAAAGAGGCTTTGGAGGTAGCAACAAAAGATGCTCCAAGACTGCGGTGGCACCTTTTCCTCAGGACATATCAGGAAATTCTCAGTGTTGACACCCCTTTCCACTGATCACACAAGAAGTGTAACAGAGCCCCCCCAAGGAGACCCAAAAATTATCAATGAGAGGCCACCAGGACCCCCCACCCGAAAAGCCGGCTCCCACTGGAAGGCAGTTTTTGATTTTATTTGGTTGCTTCCTTAAAGCAGAAGCACTGAGGCGTTAAGGCACTGGCAGTTCCCTCGCCAAAGCTACCGAGAGGGGAAATGCCTGGCACACGCAGAGGGGAGTGGGAGCGCACGCTGAAACACATCCACCCTTGGCTCTGCGCTTCCCCATCCCTTCCAGCTCTAAGATCTGCTCGGGTACAGATGAGCTCAAACAGTCACACAAGCGTGGAGTGTGCCCAGGCCTGCTGCTAAGATAAGAAACCCTTGCAAAAAAGGGGTACTTTAAAAACAGCCAGGTAACTTCTAAAGATTCCTGTTGATCCCATAGTTCTTCACTTTTTGGCATCAAATGCTGCCTGTGATGTTTCAAGTGATTATTTTGATTTGAACTCCACTGCGGATCTAAACTTTGAACTGAAATATCTCCTCTGCCTCCCCCACAGCAGGCTGCAGGTGAACCAAGGGGTTAATAGACTTTGCATACCATCATCGCTGGTGTGGTGTTCGGCCGTAACGTCCTGAACCGAGTCTTCTGTCGAGGCTCTCTCTCCGTGAGGACTTTCGCTGCAACAGAAGGGAACAGAGACAAAGTTCCCATTTGATCAAGCAAACCAAACACCTTCGTTAACCTTCCTGTATGCTATCAGGGAAGTCCAACTGCAGATCCTATACCCCAGACCTCTGGAGATGTTCAGAAGGCAGATCGCAGCAGCACGTTGGGTCTCGCTCCTTCTGCCATGCCAGAACGATTCCCTCAGCTGCATTCTCCACCGCTCTAATTAGCTCATTAGATGACTGATGAGATAGCTGCCACTTCCTGGGGGAAATGATCTCTCCATTCATAATGCTATTTCCAGGTCTGAGTTTGTCATCTCCCCCCTTCCCTTTCATCACACCCTTAAATTGTCCCATTCATTCCACCAAACGACTCGCACAGCCCGAGTGCCTGGAATCCTTATTTACAGAGCACCTGGACCGCCGAGGCACATCATTGCTGCTCTGCATGAAGAAAAGCTTCGAAAGGATCAACAGACAACAAGCAGCAACCAAAGGTAACGTTTTTTGGAAGAAGCTTCACAGACAGGAGCAGAAAGGAAACTGAAGGGGATCCGCTGCCGCTCCCAGGCAGCCCCACAGCCCTGCCGCCTGCCCCGGCTGCTGGGTTAGGAGAAAAGTGCTCACTCCTCATCCTAGCAGGCGCTGTTGCTAGAGACAAAATGCGTCTGCTGCACTTTTATACTGCAACTCGTTAAAGGTGGTTTGTTTTTTTTTTTTAATTCTCTGCACCCAGTAATAACTTTGTCCCTTGTTCTGGCCGTGCAATGGTTAAAGCGAGTGATCACCGAGGTGAAGTGCTCTCCCTTTGGTGATCTACCTCTAATACTCCTTTAAAAGGGAGAAAAAAAAAGAGAAAGGAGAAGGCGTCAAATGTTTGGATAATTCTGGCCTCTCATTATGCTTAATCCACATGACACGAACCTGCCCCACCACCTTCTGAGTCAGTGCCTCAGGAATCAGCCTCTCCCATCCTCTGCAAAGCCCTTCTGCTACTTCATAAAGTTTACAGAAGAACCTGAAGCCAAACGGAGGTCCCCAGGAGGGACCCGGCATCGAGGGCTAAGGTTTCACGCAGACTGTGAAGTCATGTCGCGTCCAGCCAACGCTGCAGATCCAAACTCTGCACAAAGCCCACGCGCCTCCTCCTCGCCGTGCCTCCAGCAGCGCTTTCCACCAAAAACCCCGTCCCTGCTGTGGGCTCGGCCGAAGTCACGCGAGCTCCCTGCTGTGGGCTCGGCCGAGGTCCCGCGAGCCCCGGGATGCTGCCGTGGTTAGCGCGAGGCTGCTGGGCTTCACCCCGAGGGCTCTGAAAGCGCAGGATATACACGGCCAGGGGAATGCAGGGCGA
>NW_010113691.1:0-5160 GCF_000699245.1 Pterocles gutturalis | reverse complement strand
CCAGTGCCTCACCATCCTCTGTGTGAAACGTCTTACCATGTTTCTCCAGAATTTCACTTCTAACACAGGGTAGGAATACTAGTGATCATAGAGGACAGAACTCTTTATTTTCTGTTTTGTTGAATGGGGTTTACTTTTTGGACCTACCCCCTGGAGCTCTTAAAGAAAGGTACAGAATCATCTTTAAGTGCATCTTTACCAGCACTAGAAGGGGATATTTTCTAGTCCTGAATCCACAGAGAGGATTTGCCTACTTATGTGCATCTGTACAGTCATCATCCACTTGAGCAACCCGTATATAAGATCGTGAGAATTGCAAAAGCTGACTAAAAATTTTAAAATCACAGCCAGTAAAAACACATTAGAAATTAGTAAAATGCTACCAGCTCCTCTGATATTTTGAATGGGTTTGAGGGGCTATGAGTGTTTGCTTCAACTGAAAGACTGAGACAAAATTTCTGTTTAAAAATATCAAAGTGGGCAACTTGGATCCAAAGCACAGGCATAACCATTTACAGGAATATTGAATTCTTCCCAAAGAAAGACCTTTTGGGAAGAGATGTATGTATACAGGAAAAATTTATTTTCTTGCAAGGCATTAGGGAAAGGTAGATGCAAAATGCTGTCCGCTGCCTCTTGTGATGCTACCTGTGCTTTCCACTACCTCTTTTAATTTTCCTTATTTTCTCTCTCCCTCCTCCATGTACCACAAGCTTCCCCACTCTATGGGAATACTCTCACCTTTGGTTTGCAAAGCTAGTGTGTGAATATATACCTGTGTTTTTGAGAGGAACAAATACAGCAGACCTTAGATTTATGGGGCAGCAGTCTAATAGCTGCCAGCTTTGGTTATGTAGATAAGTATTGCAAAGAACATGGCACAACCAGATTTGCAGGAGCAACCCATCCTGCTCACAAACAGCCCCTGACTTCCCACTGGAGATTTCCCATTTGGTTTGTGACAGGTGCAGAAGGCTGACCTTTCCTTGAAAACATCAAATAGAACATATGGCCTCTGGGGCTCACGCTGGCTTGGACAACTACAATATTTTCAGCTTTTCTCCTTTTTGCTTTGGAACAGTCACAGACAAGTCACTTGCCAGGTTGACAAGCTGGTTTAGGACTGAAGGTAGGAAACTAAGCATCAGTCTTTTACATCAATCTTTTAAAAAGTCTGAAGAATAACTTGATGCATCTTCTGCTTCTGAAGTAAACAAATAGGAAAAGTTTTATACACAGATACAATACATGCAGGCCCTGTATTAGGGAAGGAAAAAAATAACTTTCCCTCATGAGAGTAAGTATTTTCAATAACTTAATTGATCAACATTTGTAAATAAAAATATGACTGACTATTCAAAGATTAATCTGAAAGTGACATAAATCGTAATGGTACAGTGAAAAAGATAATTCTAATCTAAATATCAACATTGGCATAGTGAGAACAATATTTTCAATAGAACAAGTTTTTGGGAAAGAATGGGGTTGTTTCAATAATTAGGGGGAAAAAGGAGAAAAAAATCTTGTCCTTCACCACCGAGTGAATTTAATACTAGGCAGAGTTTTGTATAGGAAAATATGCTTGAAACAGTGTACATGAGATTGGTTTGTAAGATTTTCTGTATTTTTTCTGGAACTAGCCTGGACATTTAGAAGACCTATTTCACATTTCAATGAGACCACAGCATCTAAGAGCCTAAGTTATTTCTAAACATGGGATATAAATGCTTTTAATATGTTGATCCTATTACCTAATAGTTGTCAAGTCAGAATTTGCTCCTATCCAACACATATCCTCTTTTTTTTGGCATGGGGGGGAAAGCAGAAGAGAAGCTAAAACCAGTCGCTATCTCCTATTGTTAGGTGAGATGGGTCAGTGAAGACCTTTCTACTTAGGAAACATACACAGAGCAGCAATTCTTGCCAGTGGCATATGAAATAGACAGGCTATTGGCTGGGTAGGACAAATACAGAACAATCTGTAGCTCTGCCTGTAAAGTTACCTGATAGTGTTGCCACTTGGCCAAATGGCAGAAGGTGTCAAGTTATTGCACATCAGCTCTTTGATAGAGAAGAATTCATTTATATGGAGCCTGGGTGGCTCTAGTTGTTTGCTTATTTTATCTACTATTGAACAGCTTTTTACTGGAAGTGGTCACAAGTATGTTTGACAGATGCCTTATCACCATTTGTTGCTATTTTAACATAGCTCTTCATCTTTGTCTTTCAACCAATCCCTCTTCCCATAATCACAGCCAGAACATCTGCACAATGTTTTAAGCAAGCAGTTTTGTGTCTTATTAGGGAGTACAGAGAGCAAACTTCTGTATTCTAGGAACACTCTTCATGACAAAGCTGAGGATATAAAATTTATGCAGAAAGACTGAATCTTGGTTAAAAAGTGAGAGGAGTTTGAAAAATTCTAGATTTGGTGCCAATGGTTTCAGTCCTGTCTGGTGATTCCTTCCAGAGCAGTGCATCACACAGCATTGCAAAACTGGTGCCAGAGCTCTGGTCTTGAGATGTCAAGTATGTTGCAAGAAAGAAGAAAGAACTGGTAAATGTTGAGATAGAGCAGGTGAAGACTGTGTCTTCAAAAAAGTGCCTGGTGTTAAACCTAGTTTATTTATGGCTTTTTGTTCCCTGAATGGTTAAAACTCTTGCTTTAAGAAGAAAGAAAGTAATCTCTTGCTGTCAGAGGATGTCACATCATGCACGTCCATTCATTAGTTTAAAAAACTCCATCAGGAGCACAACTGGTTTGTTTGTCCCTTAATTCTGCTGCTGCATGGCAGATTCTGAATCCAGTGGCTGTACTCTTTGGAAACCTCTTAACTGGCAGCCTAAATGGTTGACAGACACCTTACCAACCATTTGTTACCATCCTAATGTCCTCATTGCAAGAATACCATTACTCTTCTCAAAGAACTGTATTCCTAAATGTATTTATAGACTGCAATTTGCTCTAAGCCTTTGCTTTGTGAGGTTAAAAGAACAAAGTCTATCTTGTCTCATCTTGTAAGTGAGTCTCCATATCCAAGACTCTACTTGAGCCCCATGCCCAGGGGGGTCACATTCCAGAGTTTAACACCTCTAAATTACAGTTTACCAGATGTAGTTTCACCTTCAAAATTACTGAATGACTCTGTCTCTTCTTTATTGCAGTAATTTTGGAAAAGTGACTAGTGATTTTGAGGGTCTCTATTTTGAGGGCCTTGGAAGACCTAATTTTTCAGTCTGGATAATTTTTTTTTTTTTTTTTCCTTCTCAAACATTTCCAAGGTTCCAAAAGCTGAGGAAGCAGAATCACCAAGCACTTGAAATACAACACGTTTTTTGGGATAGGTGGAGGGGGAGCCACTCAATCCAGTCCAAAATGCATGCAAAGGAAAATTGCTTTCTTAAACAGGCAGATGCCCAGGTTACTAAGTAGTTTCACCTAGATTTCTGAATTCATCCTTTTACATGACTATAGCCTATATTTGTAAATCCATCTTCCTTAATCCTGCAGCTAAGGGAAATGATAAGTGCACCCCTCATACTGCCCTTCTGTCATCTGCGATACTGGGCAGACAGGTGACGGCAGCAGCACCCCTGGCCCTTTGCGGGCTTCTGCCAGCCTAAGGAAAGGGAAATGGAGGTCAGTTCCCAGCAAAACTCTAGCGGGTTATCGAGGAGATTAGGATAAAGAGGGAAATATGTCCTTTGACTTGCTCTGTGAGTAATGAGTGGTATAGGGTACACATTGGCCTGTCACCAGTGTTAATGCTTCAAAAGGAAGATGGAAGAGAGCCATGCAAGCACTCACTTGTGTATTTATGTCAGGTGTATTAAAATATTCTGCTGAAGTATAATGCCAGTGACGATGAGGGGCTGAGGGTCTCCTTTCATCCGTAGCTAAAGGATTACAACAGGGATTACCTTCTGGATCATTAGTCTACTGCTGTGCAGGAATAAAGAAATCCAGCTGAGTGGACTACTTGGGTCATCGCCCTTTGATTTATGATTCATTCTCTGTTCAGTACAGGTGAGAATACAAGTGCTTAATGTACCCTTCTTTCATAGAGAAGGGGCTTGATTCTGTAAAGATCACATTTAATTGGGCATTGCACGTTCTGTAACTTTGAGGCTCTATTTAAATGTGTTTTCCCAAAGAACGGCTAATTCCAACTTTCATTTCCCTGGCCTTAGCCCCGTTTAATAGCTTTTGCACATTTACAATATTCTGAAGGGTTCTGGAATAATGTATGAGATAATTAGGTTGCTTTTTGGCAATGGAATAAACAGAACTTCACCTGGTAAAGTCAGAATGACATTTCAATGGGACTTTTTCTTGGCTATTCTTTATAGATATGTTTGCAGGATCTGATTAATACAAAAGTGCATGGCCAACAGACAATTTATCTCTGTAGTAAGGACTAATCCATATAAATGTTCTATTTTATATTTCTAATTACATTACCCCTTCACAATTCCCTGAGAGGAATCTAGCAGAAATTCTGCTTCAAAGACATACTGGGTTTTACACTAATTTTATGTTTGCTGAATGATAAAATTGAGTGTAAAACCAGCATGCTACTTAATTACAATGTGTACAGTTATTAAACTATTTTCTATAAAAAAGTGAAGAAATCAATGAAGTAGAACCTCTCCTGCCCCAGCTTTACTCTGTAGCTGCAAGAGACCACGGTGGAAGAAATTATGGTTTCAAGGACTTCTATACTGGTTCTGGTAAAATTTAAAGCAGATTTTAGGCTGCTACAATCTAGGCTGTTTGATTACACTTTGTAAGAGCTGTGCATCAATAGAGGAGCTCTGACAGGCTCAGGAACTACAGTCTTCCAAATTCAGCCCATGACATACATACATCTTAAAGAGCTTCCTTTTTAGCTAGCTCTGCAGCAGTTGAGGACTTCTTCAGACTACGGATTTCCCTGAGTACTCACTATTATTTTAGGATTCTTTGTATTACTGGACATAAACAAAGGAATTTGAAAGAGCATCTCATTGTAACTTATCTGCATAAAATCACAGTACAAGTGTGGCACTACAAGAAAGAGACAACTTTGTAGAGTATTACTCATTGCGGGAGAATCTGCTGCTGAAAAAATA
Source organism: Pterocles gutturalis (assembly GCF_000699245.1). NCBI lineage: Eukaryota > Metazoa > Chordata > Aves > Pterocliformes > Pteroclidae > Pterocles > Pterocles gutturalis. The sequence continues at coordinate 48 of NW_010113691.1, read as the reverse complement.
CGCACAGTCCAAGTCCTTATTCACTTTTAAATCGAATTTGATACTTAA
>NW_010113690.1:0-12323 GCF_000699245.1 Pterocles gutturalis | reverse complement strand
GTGTGTGTGGTTTGGTCCCCAGCCAAGGGTTAACCCATCACAACCGCCCAGCCAATTCCTTATCCACCGAGTGGTCCACCCGTCAAATCCACGTCTCTCCAATGTAGAGACAAGGATGTCATACAGGACAGTGTCAAATGCTTTGCACAAGTCCAGGTAGATGACATCAGTTGCTCTTCCCTTATCCACCAGTGCTGTAAGCCCAGTGTAGAAGATCACCAAATTTGTCAGGCACGATTTGCCCTTAGTGAAGCTATGTTGGCTGTCACCCCTCACCACCTTACTTTCCATGTATCTTAGCATAGTTTCCAGGAGCATTTGCTTCACAGCCTTGCCAGACACAGAGGTGAGACTGACCAGCCTGTAGTTCCCTGGGTCTTCCTTTTTTCCCTTTTTAAAAATGGGGGTTATGTTTCCTTCTTCCAGTCAGTGGGAACTTCATCAGGCTGCTGTGACTTCTCAAATGGGATGAATAGTGGCTTAGAAACTTCATCTGCCAGTTCTGTCAGGACTTGTGGATGCGTCACACAGTACTCAAGGTGAGGCTGCACCATCACTAAATACAGCAGAAGAACACTGTCAGCAAACTCTTCTCCTCACTACTTGCTTCCTTTGCCTTAACAGTTACAAATATGTTTAACAGCACAGGCCCTTGTCTGACTCCACTGGTGACCTCTTTCTACACTGAAATCACAAAATTGACCATTTATTTTTCTCCTCTGTTACCCAGTCTAGTTGCTTACAGATGCATAGACCACATCAGGAAAAAGCAAAAGTTCTACACTCTTACCACTTGTGCTATAAAATTTACAACTCCCTTAGTAACATACACATCTGGTTTTGCTTCTTACTACAAATTCTGTTGAAGCAAAGAGAGGCCCAGATATAGTCACTAGCTAACCTGGTGTCTGAGTTAGGATGCACTAACTCAAATCAAAAATGTGGCCAACTTCACAACTTCAGCTCTGGCAGTTGAAGTAAATGTTGTCACTTTATGTTGTACTCTGGAAAGCATTCAGTATTACTAAAGGATTCTTAATGCCCGAGCTGCAGAATTGATGCAGCCACTTAAATGAACAACATGCAGTTTTCTGTATAAAAATAACCTGGTTTTTTTGCAGAATGTAATGCCAGAGTTGCATACAAATACCTAAATAAAATCCATCAGACTTAATCTCATGTGCCTCCCACTGTAAAGCAGAAAACTCATTTACATAAAATTGTAGAGGCCTGCTCAACAAAGCAGAGCAATCACAAAAGTACATTTTAAAGTACAGTTTGAAAAATAATTCAGCCACTGAGAAGAATGACTGTCCATGACACTTAGTGGCACTTCTGTCACTAATATCTTGTGTGCATGCATTTACGTAGAGTAGCACTTGCCTGGTATGAACTTACCCTCTTTTCTAGGACTAAGACACCTAGCAAAGATAAACTCAGAAGAAAAAATAGACAAAAACATCCCACCCACCCCCAAAGGTGCAGAATCCAAACAAACAAACAAAAAATTTGCATAAGAGATCTGGACCAGTTTCTAGTTGTTACCAAGCAAACCTGGAAAACATACACTAATATCTAGAGTGGACCTGAAGAAAAGTCACCTGTCTGAAAGTTCAAGTGATACCCAGCCATGTACTTTGCTTCATCCATTATATTGGTTAATACAGTAAAACTTAGTATCCACGCCCAAAATCTTGCCTTGTATCCTTAGACCATCACAGCCACAACAACACATCCAGTGTTTGTAGCCCAATGAAGCAGGACATTGCAAGGCAGCCTTGCGTTCCTCAGAAGCAGGACCTGATGGGTCTGTGGCAAGCCCAATCAATGAAAATTGCACTGATAGAAGATAACTGAGAGCTTACTGCTTTAAACTCTTTGTTAAGCCAACCAGGATCAGCTTGATTACCAGACAGGCAAATACAGTCTCCAGTAAGCATGGGAAAACAACCCTCTAGTGAACCTACGTCACAAGCTGTGCTGAGGTCTGGTCAGGCTCGCTTTAACAAGGCTTTTTAGAGCATGTAATTTATTATCCAGTCAGTATATTTTTGTGACAATTCCCCTGATTACTGGCATCAAGAACTTAACACACCACCTAGTCTTATTAAGAAAACTTCCAAAATGGAAGGAGGCAACATTTTCTTCCCATAGGACACCACAACACAGCCTCCACCAGCAACACCAGTTGTCACCAGTCTGCACCTGACCTCCTCCTGTCTCACCCCTCCCAGACAACCCCCATTAGCACTCTAGCAAGGACCACCCACACCACCCACATAGTCTTCAGACACCAGTGACCCAGCCTTGCAGAACCGGAGTTGGGTCCTCAGCAGTTTCAGATAAAGTCACAACATAATGAAAAACAGCAGAATTGCCAGAGGCTGGCATCTCTCACAAATCCCATGCACCAACTGAGACATCCTGTTGGCAAACACATTCCACAGTGACCCAGCCCTTCCCCAGGGCATTTTCCTCCCTAATCTTTTCACACCAGTACAGACAATCTGGCATTTTCTGTTGTAATGGCCTTAATTGTCAAGGGAGCAGTCAGGCAGTAAGACAGCAGAAGGATGCCACCGCAAAGCAGCACCCCTTCTTTCACACACTCTGTGCTTTAGTGTGCTTGTTAGCTAGCAAGTGGTTTTCATACCAACCGAGTCCACAGGCCTTAATGCAGTGTGGACACAGCATCCCACACACAAAGGGACTACAGGCTGAAGTCCTGGCCTCTCATATCCAGCCTGTCTTCCCTTGCACAAGGCAGAATGTCCAGTCAGGGTGGCCAGACTCAGAACAGTTATTCCCAAGCACTGCGTTCAGCCTCAAAACATGATCTACACCTCACCTGTACATCCCTTAATTTCATTGCAAACCTAGAAGTGGCAGGATTTTTCCTGCATGTCTGAAAAACCTGAGGTCCACAGGCTCAATATCTACTATGCAGCGCAAGTGAAAATGACTGATATGATACAAGATTTTATATATGGCTAAACCAAAACAAACAGGGTAAGGGCCTCATCTAGGAGAAATCTAATTGATTATACAGTGATTTAGTAATTTGAAGACCAGCACAGATTTATTGTCCTCCTGTCACTTATTTCCCATAGGTCTTTGGACAAATAAACTTTCTAGCTGTCACACTGGTGAAATGAATGGTATTTACAAGCCCAAGTACTCAGGTTGCTCTAGTGTAGAAAAACAAGTTTCTAGTGGTGCTCCACAAGGATGGCAGTGTTCAGAAACTGAGAAACCAAAGACTGACAGAAATGACCACAATCTACTGGGAAAGGGAGCCCAGGTAGCAACAAACCAATGTGTTCCTTATCCCCTTCTTCCATTAAAATCAATGAATGGAGACAGCATAAGCCCTCCCCACTACTATACTACAGGGAATTTGGGGGAGCGGGACAGGGGGGAGGAGGAAGGGAAGGGAAGTGACATAAACTCAGCTGTAAGTCTGCACAGAAGTTATCAAAGCACAGAAAGAACAAAAAAGCCAGACAGCTGTGTACTTGTCACTGCCTGGGATGTTCACTCATAATCCTCTTGAAATGTGACAAAAATAGCTCCCTGCCTTAGAGGTCTTGCCCTGGAGACATGGACCTGTAAGAAAAGTAGCTGGTGTTGGCCACTGCTGTTCCCACATCTGCTTCCCTCCACCCACCAGGACCACTGCAACCTTCAGCTGAATTTAGGCAAGGGCTTCCCCTCAGGCACTACATTCCCCATATGGCTCCATGCCCCAAAACAGAATGCTCTCCCATGAACCTCCCTGGAGATGTTGCAAATAACTGCCTTTATCCCCAACTTTGAAAATGCACCTCATACATTTAAGACTGGTCTTAAGATCGCTACTGGCTTCACCCTCACATCCCTTCTCTTCACTCACACACAGGCACACTCATGTTTTGCTCATCCCTGTCAGTTGCTTTATGAAAAGATCAGAGAAATTCTTCCCAGTTTTTGTAAATACAGGTGTCTGCCCATAACAATGAGTGAAAGTTGTTTAACGGAATCATGGGAACTTCCCAGCTTGACAGGAGAGGCTATGAGGAGGGGAGAGAGAGGGTTTCCCTAAAATCAGCCTCTCAGAACAGATGCCTAATACAACCTATCAAAGAGAATGTGAGCATTACCCAGATTTGGAAGTGAAGTTCATCACTAAAAAAATAAATCAAGTGTGATATAATTGGAAGGTGCCAGGGAGGAAAAACAAGTCTAGTTTATGATCATACGTCCTTATCAGGGCTTCCCAAATGGGTGGGTAAGATTATCTATTGTCTTGCACCCACTGCCTTTTCTTAGAGTCATACATTATCATGCCATGTAATTCCAACAAAATCCCTGATGTCCAAAAGCACACATTTCTCTTAAGCCCTCAGATTTATGTGGCCCCCCAGAGGGAGACAAAAAACAACATAACTGACCCTCCGGAGTAGCATGAACAAACTGGGTGTTACCTGCTTATGGGTTGTATTGCAAGCAAAGGCTAGGCACAGTGCTCTTCTACCCAAACTGAACAGGAAGGCAGGAGGCTGGCACCCTGTTGAATTCCTAAAAGCTCGTGTCCCCCTGCTTTTCCTGCAAGACTGACTCACAGTGAAGCTGGTGAAGAACAAACCTGCCGGCTCCCCCATTTCATGTCCCTAATAGCAGGTGAAAGAAAACTGACTGGATAGTGTGGACACAAAAATATACACCAGAGAAGCAATGCAGTGAACCAAGGTGGCAGCAAAAAACATCATGAATAAATACACCAGGAGGGCTGCCAGTGAAATACATCCTGATCTTTTTCAGGGGCTGTGACAGCTGTGCTTCATAAAACCTCATGAAACCAAATCCTGCAGTCCCTGTTCAGCTTTTGTGGAAGCAAACTTCCCATTGACGTCAAAGACCATGTTACCTCATAAAGGACTGCAGGGCTGCTTACAGAGACATCACTCATTAGTCACTGTGACTGCATGCTTCCTGTAGGACTAACGCATCCTCATTCTCCCCTCACACTCTTCTGTGGAAATTAAGAACAGGCTCCAGAGATGTAAGCCCAACAGCAAAATCAGCTGAGAGGCTGCTGCGCACTGCTACACTAGATTATACAGGCACTTACAAATAAACACTGCTTACCCTGTGGTGTAGGAAGAATACATTTAATTTCCAGTTATTGTGCCGGTTTCTCTTCTATATGCAATGAGGTTTCCTGCAGATTCAGTAAACTATCCTAAAGTGGGCAGCAGGCTCTGCTCACATATCCAGTCCAGTCAGTGTGGGACAACCACTGTGGCTGCAGGTTGCAGGTTTCTGTTCCTTTCCCTCTGCCAGCTGACAAGTGTGGCCGAATGGGTAGTGTACATGCTTTACAGCTGACATTAAGAAAGAAGTACCCACAGGGTGTCTGCAGGAGGCATGCCTTCCGTGCAGTATCTGTACGCTGGGGTGAAAACTGCTGTCAGAGAAGGAAGGCAGAAAGCAAGGGGGGAAATAACCTTGGACCAGATGAAAACATAGAATCATAGAATCATAGAATGGTTAGGGTTGGAAAGGACCTTAAAGATCATCAAGTTCCAACAAGCTTAGTGCTAAAGAAGAATTATTTTATACCAGATTCAGTGAATTAGTTGTCAGCAGAGTACTGCAAGAGGTCACACAGGAAGGAAATTACAGCCACTACATCAAGTGCTTGATCAAAGAAACAAATACATGGTTTGACACGTCAGCAGGGCTAACACAATATTCAAGAATAAATTACAACGCATGCCAAAAATCGAGATGGGGCCAGAGTTAGGTTTAAGCAAAACCAGACTACAATTTTTCCCTAATATTTGGCCAGACCTTTATACAGCAATCTGTCTTTTGGCAAGTGAAGGGATTTATATAAGCCAAGAAGTTATTACTGAATATAAGCAAGAATGACAGAATCTAGCTTGAAATTGTACTCATCAGAGATAGGAAATGCATTTTACATCATAGTCCTGGTTTAATATTCCAGCATTTTTGTGACAGACCATTCAGCAGAAGTTACTATGGTAAATAGGTGAGGATTAACTGAATCTTTCATTTAGATTTACCACTTACAACTTGCTCTTACTGCTGGCTTTCTCCATCTGGCTAGATTTTGTGTTCATATAGCTAGAGTCAACCCAGTGCATCCAGAGGCGTTAGGTGTTACATCTTGGTTTGGCAACTCAGGTCAATTTGCCTTCAGAAGTTTTGCACTGTTATTTTATTGTATTCACCAGAGTGTGAGAAGGAAGGAGGTGCACACACAGCACCCTGGTGGACCTTGGAGTCCGGTGCTGCAATCCAAGACCTTAATGCACTGTATGCTTTAATCTCCCACATACTTTGTCATTTCTGGAGAAGTACAGGCCAGGTGAAATTGTTCTGCACATGACTTGCTTCCCACACTTCATATTGTTTGACTCAGTTGCACTATACCACAGTGACATGTATAGTGTAAATTCATATAGAGTGACAAGGTGTACCTACTGCATTTGTAAAACTGGACTAAAGTACATATCACCACATTCTCTCTTCATTATTTTTGAAGCACAAAAATAAAAGCAAAGCTGACTTCTTCCCCACTTCAAAAGAGTCCTTCTGTAATTGCAGCCACTGTACCTTCTCCTGGAAAGGCAGTGGTAGAGCTTTGGGGCTCTGCCAGGATCTGGATGAGCGAAGCATCCCTTCACACAGCGGCATATTGCAGCTTTCCTGAAAGCTCTCTAATCTGAAAGGTGGGACCACTGGCTATTTCACAACTGGCCCTGGTTGCCAGCTATATTCTTGGTTACACTGCTGATCCCACGCCTATTGAAATCCTTTCCTTCTGCTTCAAGAGAACTAAAACTTGGCAGGTTACAAGCTTCACTGCAGTATTTCAATGATTTTCCTTGCTGGCCCTCAAAACCCATTTTCTTTGAATAACCTTTGCCAATGACTGAAAATAATTGGTCTAACTCTTTTATCTTTGCAACAGCTTTTTATGTACATGGTTGTCTTGTCTTTCTCCTCTGACTGACTACATCTGACTGCCCAAGCCCTTCTCTTATTTCACAAACTCCTCTTATTTTTGCAGCTCCCCTCTGAAGGAACTGTAGTTAGCTCCTCTCTGCAATGAACAGGGACCTGAGAACTGCACTAAGGGTTTGGCCTACAGCACATTTGCTTGTTCCACTCTTTGCTCTTCTCTCAGTGCACCCTAATTTTCCTTTTGCCTTCTGGGCAGTGATCCCTCCATTTCCCTTCTGCAGATGCACCCATGGGTGCAGATCCTGACCACAGCCTGTGTTTCCAACCAGCTCCTCAGCTAGTCTCTTCCCATTTCCTGGGACTGATCTGGAGAATATTGCTATCTGCCTTCACCTCCTGCAAGACCCAGTCTGCTTTTGCGCACAGAGCAAGGAACCATTGAATGCAGGGTGGGAGGTGGGGGTGGGGGGGTGGATTTCCACTTTTTTTCTGATAGTCTCCAAATTGAAAAAGACTCCACACTCTCTGCAGCTGAGAGTCCAGGACAGCCATCAAGGAGCTCTGCCATTACTGACCCTGCAGCACCAGGTCCAGACCTGCTCCTCTCTCTGACCAGCACAGCTCCTGAGCACCTTCATGAGCCTGGAAAAGCATATCAAGCAGCTTATTCTGAATATAAATGGGTGGACAAGCACTGAGTCCAGGTACCTTCTCCTTCCACATGCAGAAAGCAAATCTTCCAGCACTCTCTGTTCACCACTGGTTTAGTACCAAGTGCCCGTCACTCAGCGGCAACATTTCTTAGATAAACTACCTGCTTTTCCCCACTTCACCCCTCATCTGCATCCCCAAATCCCCTCAGTACAGTTTTTGGTTTTTTTCTCTTTTTTATCACATCCCTTGTTCACCTCTTATTTCAGTTCCTAATCCCACTTGGATTCCCACTAGGGAACGAAATCTGAGATGGAAAAGGCCATAGTACATCACTCATACACTCATTCTGGCCAGGGCCCAGAATTGTAGCTCTAAGCTGTGCTGGACTCTTCCCAGGCTATGACACATGTGACACAGACAGGTGGTCCAGGCAAAAAGGACCAATTTGATCATTGAAAAAAATCCTTTTATTATTCTTCTTCCATATTTGCACTGGCCTCCAAATGGACAGCATTCTCCCTGCAAGTTGAGCACACTCATCAATCAGAGGGTTTAACTCAGTGGCAATTATCACAGTGCCTGTGTGAATGAGTAAAACTAATAAAAAAAGAAGCGAGCTTCACAGGGCCACTAGTATGTCCTTTTACTGAAAGGGAAATAAAACTGAAAGAGTTCTTGGGTGATACCCGCTCCGCTCCACAGAGTAGTTCGTCTGCCCCAGCTTTTGAAGAGAGGCACTTCTAGAGATATCACCACTCTGCACATCCTTGCTACTGTGGCAGGAAGGCTCTTGCAACACAGAGGGAGCAAGTGTGAGGTTTTGACATTTGTGTGGCTGCAGGATCTAATCTAAAGGAAATATCAGCACATCTGTAGAGTCTGTCGATGCTAAATACTTACAAATGGGCACAGTGTGAGACAAACTACAAGGGAAAAGATCCTACCTCTTTTATAAACTCCATCTCCACTGCTGGAGTTCACTGGAGAGGAAACAGCACATAAAACATCAGCTACTTAATAAACCACCACAGAGATCTCCCCATCAAGGAAAAGAGCAAGAGAAGATCCACATCCAATAGATAAGAGCCCTGTTCTTTGCTCATGGCAAAGATCTGGTGCTGCAGTGAGGGGCACACTAACAGGACAGAAACAGACATCCTGCTGTGGGAACAAACACAGGTCTCAAGAGCTGCACCCAAGCAAAGGCATCAGCAGATCAACAGCCACCCTATAACCTTTCTGAAAGGTAAAAAAAAATACACAGCCAGCCTCTGTTTGCCCTGTGGAGCTCATATGCTCATCTGCAGTAAAACTGTGTGCTTTCTTCACCCACACACAGACACTGCACCTCCCACTGTCTCTGAACTGCTGGTGTGCATTAGGGGGATGGTACCAAGACACCAACTAAGGGGTGACTAGCATCCAGGCTAGTCATGATAGTTTTGCTGGCTCAGTTACGTGCCACCTTCATCAGTGCCACAGACCACTAGTGGCTATCACCTTCTTGCCCTGTTAATGCCATGGCTTGTTTCCTTCATTCCCCTTCCTCCTTCCTCAAAACTACACTGACAGACATGCCCCACCTCTGCATCCTCCAGAGCACCAACCCAGGAGGATGGTAGCTATTTGCCAGGTGCAGAACACCAACAGAAGAAGCAGTTGACTTCCCTGCAGCCCCGACATAGCCGGAAACACACAGACCTTCGGTTTAGCATCAGAGCCTGTTGCCATCCACAAACACTTCACTGTTGGGAAATCCAGACTCGAAGATTTACTGACACCAGAGTTCTGCTCAGCCCAGCTGGTGACAAGGGGAGCACAGCAAGTTCTTTCTTTTTCCAGTGGCCCCAGCTATGGTGGCTTTCCTCCAGCATAAAGGTGCATATCCAAAAGGCAGCTCTAAACTCTGCAACAGAGATTCCCAGAGTAAAGTCCTAGGTTATCTCCCTTGTTGAATACACACCTCTCTAAAACCAGGTATGCTTCAGCATTTAGGGAGTCCCACCTGTAAGCCATTTAGTGCTGCTTTCACCTGACCTCATTCAGGGCCATGGTCTGGTTAGGTACTCCTCCTATGAAGGAACACTGTTAAATCCTTTTACCTTCTGCATATGCATGCAGCGTGCAAGGACATTCATACTTCATGCCCCAATACTGAATGCCACCACAGTAAATTAAAATATGAAATATGCTAATATGAAAGGGCTAATTTCAATACTCCAATTACAGTGCATGATGTTAGTCCTGAGTCCTCTTTTTTGAAACCTTTTTTCCTCTCCCCTACTTTAAGTGCACAGTATCCCTGACACAGCCACAGAACTTAGCTGACTTCTGCACACTGCGTTGCTAATGAGAAAATTGTCTGGTTTTATTGTAACTTGATGTACACAACAGGATAAAAGTCTTGAAAAAATTCTAATTTTCAAAGTGTCCTGGGACACAGCAGGGAGCAACAAACTAATTCATAAAAATCTTGACATTTGTAAAACATTTTCACAAGAAGGCATCTCTAGTAACAACTCCAGTGTAACCAAAAAAAAAAATTTAAAAACCAAAATCCTAGACTATGTAGGCATTCACATTTCTCTTCTGAGGGAATTAAGGCACAGAAAAAAACACCAGTACGTGCAAAGCTCCTTCCCTATACAGAATGTAGTCCTGTAGTCAGAATGTTGCAGAATGTCTGCAGAATGTCAGAATAGAGGTTAGGGAAGGGAAAGGAGAAAGAGGAAATGTTTCAAGAAGCCCTAATGGAATAAGTATGTCCAGAGGCCTAGCAGATGGGTTCAGGGAGACTGAGTAAGGTTTAGGAGCTTTCATGGAAAAAGACACAGAGGTGACTCTTTGAGGAACTGACAGACCCAGGAATCAAAGCACAGCACAATGGATAACGGCATGAAGTGGAGTATAGGTTGAAAAATGGCAGAGACATGTACAGCTTTAGTTCTGTATAACAGCAAAGATTAGACTGAATACACTCACATCATGAGGGTTTTAACGACTGCAAACTATAATGATCTACCCTAGTCTATTTCAACACACTCTATATCTGAGCCATACTTCCTGAGCTAGAATTTTTCCATAGTTTTGGTAAATTCTAGAAAGTGGGAATTATGCCATGCACAAATTAGCAGTTTTCCCCCTCTGTTCTGGATGCCCAAGCAATACAGCTGTGTTCACAGAGCACTCTGCAACACTGCAGTCCCTAAAAGCTTCAGAAGGACTGCAATACCCTCTCACTGGATGTAGCAAAGTGGTGGATTTGGCAAACAGAGTGTGCATGAAGTTTAGCTTGTCTAAAAATGTACTCCAATGCACTTGAACAAAAATAGTGCAAACTTTTACGTAAGCTGGTGGACTGCAAGTGAAATTTCATGTCCCACCAAGTGAAAGCCCTCTGAGTCACTACGCTTAATTCACCCTCTGAGTCACTACGCTTAATTCAACATCATCAGATGCCCTGAAGCAGGTGAAGCAGCTACAGTGCGCCCATGTGCTACAAACCACATTTGATGGGTGTGGGATGAGGACAAAAAACAAGTAATGCAAGCATGGTAACTGGGACTGCCTGTCCAGCAAGTGGAATCTTATAAATGGATAAGTAATAATGGCCCACACATTCTGATTCCAGTTGGTTCTCAAAAACAATTTATACAATTCCTATTAGATACAGGAGCACAAAATTCACTATTAAGTCAACAGGATGCCAAGATACTGTGTGTATGACCTCGATGTCAAGGAGTTAAAATTACCAGAGTGAACGGAATGAGTCTTGTTTGTCCAACCATGAAAGTCAATTTATGGCTCCCAGGTGAGGAGCACATGTCATCTACATGCTTTGCAGTTAAAGATCACAATAAAGATATTTTGGCTTTCAATGTTTTGAATGGCCAAACCTGGCACCTGCCAGATGGCAGTGTGTGGTCCTTCAGTTCAACCGACTCTAACCCTGATGGATATTGGGAGACTACAGTAGCATACTCTGCACACCCCCTGTACTCCATGATTCAAAGATTACTAATGTACTGCAAGATCCGATTACTGCTGTGGCACAAAATGTAATTTCTGAGATAATAACAGACTTGTAAAAGCAGCACATTTTTGCCAGAACCTACTGCCTGTACAATTCACTGGTCTGGCCAGTCTGAAAACTGTATGGGAGATGGTGTCTAACCTGATTATCAGCACTCAAATGCCAACACAGCCCCACTAATGGCAGCAGTGTCCAATATCACAACTTTAACAGCCACACTACAACCAGCCATACATCCATGGAGGCAGTGCTAGGTGTGAACAATATGCTCTTTATGGTCCCCTTACAAGAGGAGGATAAAAAGAAACTTGCTTTTACTTGGGAAGATATACAATGCACCTTTAACAGACTCATACAGTGATATAAACATTCACCCACAATTGCTCATCCTGCACTTGCTGAACTTTTCCAGACAGTCTCACTCCCTCAAGACATGAAACTGCACCAATATATAGATGATATTCTAGTTGGAGGATGCCCTTGTTTCACCTGAAAAGGTGGGGGAAGTGGCAGCAGCAGCACGGCAAGGACTAGACAAAGCAGAAGTTAGGATCTCATCCAAGAAACGTCACGGACCAAGTAGAGAAGTGAAGTTTTTAGGTACTTGGTAGATAGCAGGAAGTACAATGGTACCTTTATGTCGTGGGTTAAAGTTAACTTAAAG